>NC_069502.1:81830771-81904291 GCF_027579735.1 Bombina bombina | reverse complement strand
GTGTGGTTAGAATCAAGCCTGTTTACAAACCTTTGACTCCTCCTTGGAGTCTCAATTTAGTTCTTTCAGTTCTTTAGGGGGTTCCGTTTGAACCCTTACATTCCGTTGATATTAAGTTATTATCTTGGAAAGTTTTGTTTTTGGTTGCAATTTCTTCTGCTAGAAGAGTTTCAGAATTATCTGCTCTGCAGTGTTCTCCTCCTTATCTGGTGTTCCATGCAGATAAGGTGGTTTTACGTACTAAACCTGGTTTTCTTCCGAAAGTTGTTTCTAACAAAAACATTAACCAGGAGATAGTCGTGCCTTCTTTGTGTCCGAATCCAGTTTCAAAGAAGGAACGTTTGTTGCACAATTTGGATGTTGTTCGTGCTCTAAAATTCTATTTAGATGCTACAAAGGATTTTAGACAAACATCTTCCTTGTTTGTTGTTTATTCTGGTAAAAGGAGAGGTCAAAAAGCAACTTCTACCTCTCTCTCTTTTTGGATTAAAAGCATCATCAGATTGGCTTATGAGACTGCCGGACGGCAGCCTCCTGAAAGAATCACAGCTCATTCCACTAGGGCTGTGGCTTCCACATGGGCCTTCAAGAACGAGGCTTCTGTTGATCAGATATGTAAGGCAGCGACTTGGTCTTCACTGCACACTTTTACTAAATTTTACAAGTTTGATACTTTTGCTTCTTCTGAGGCTATTTTTGGGAGAAAGGTTTTGCAAGCCGTGGTGCCTTCCATCTAGGTGACCTGATTTGCTCCCTCCCTTCATCCGTGTCCTAAAGCTTTGGTATTGGTTCCCACAAGTAAGGATGACGCCGTGGACCGGACACACCTATGTTGGAGAAAACAGAATTTATGTTTACCTGATAAATTACTTTCTCCAACGGTGTGTCCGGTCCACGGCCCGCCCTGGTTTTTTAATCAGGTCTGATAATTTATTTTCTTTAACTACAGTCACCACGGTATCATATGGTTTCTCCTATGCAAATATTCCTCCTTTACGTCGGTCGAATGACTGGGGAAGGCGGAGCAAGGAGGGATCATGTGACCAGCTTTGCTGGGCTCTTTGCCATTTCCTGTTGGGGAAGAGAATATCCCACAAGTAAGGATGACGCCGTGGACCGGACACACCGTTGGAGAAAGTAATTTATCAGGTAAACATAAATTCTGTTGTTCTCTTGTTAAATGGACACTATACTTACTATTATTTATCAGGTATATACAGGAACAAGTATAACCCCATTGTTCTCTTGTTAAAGGGACACTATACTTACTATTATTTATCAGGTATATACAGGAACAACTATAACCTCAGTGTTCTCTTGTTAAAGGGACACTATATTTACTATTATTTATCAGGTATATACAGGAACAAGTATAACCCCAGTGTTCTCTTGTTAAAGGGACACTATACTTACTATTATTTATCAGGTATATACAGGAACATGTATAACCCCAGTGTTCTCTTGTTAAAGGGACACTATACTTACTATTATTTATCAGGTATATACAGGAACAAGTATAACCCCAGTGTTCTCTTGTTAAAGGGACACGATACTTACTATTATTTATCAGGTATATACAGGAACATGTATAACCCCAGTGTTCTCTTGTTAAAGGGACACTATACTTACTGTTATTTATCAGGTATATACAGGAACAACTATAACCCCAGTGTTCTCTTGTTAAAGGGACACTATACTTACTGTTATTTATCAGGTATATACAGGAACACGTATAACCCCAGTGTTCTCTTGTTAAAGGGACACTATACTTACAATTATTTATCAGGTATATACAGGAACAAGTATAACCCCAGTGTTCTCTTGTTAAAGGGACACTATACTTACTATTATTTATCAGGTATATACAGGAACAACTATAACCCCAGTGTTCTCTTGTTAAAGGGACACTTTACTTACTATTATTTATCAGGTATATACAGGAACAAGTATAACCCCAGTGTTCCCTTGTTAAAGGGACACTATATTTACTATTATTTATCAGGTATATACAGGTACAAGTATAACCCCAGTGTTCTCTTGTTAAAGGGACACTATATTTACTATTATTTATCAGGTATATACAGGAACAAGTATAACCCCAGTGTTCTCTTGTTAAAGGGACACTATACTTACTATTATTTATCAAGTATATACAGGAACAAGTATAACCCCAGTGTTCTCTTGTTAAACGGACACTATACTTACTATTATTTATCAGGTATATACAGTACAAGTATAACCCCAGTGTTCTCTTTTTAAAGGGACACTATACTTACTATTATTTATCAGGTATATACAGGAACAAGTATAACCTCAGTGTTCTCTTGTTAAAGGGACATGATACTTACTATTGTGTATCAGGTATAGACAGGGACACGTATAATCCCAGTGTTCTCTTGTTAAAGGGACACGGTACTTACTATTATTTATCAGGTATATACAGGAACAAGTATAACCCCAGTGTTCTCTTGTAAAAGGGACACAATACTTACTATTATTTATCAGGTATATACAGGAACAAGTATAACCCCAGTGTTCTCTTGTTAAAGGGACACTATACTTATTATTATTTATCAGGTATATACAGGAACAAGTATAACCCCAGTGTTCTCTTGTTAAAGGGACACAATACTTACTATTATTTATCAGGTATATACAGGAACAAGTATAACCCCAGTGTTCTCTTGTTAAAGGGACACGGTACTTACTATTATTTATCAGGTATATACAGGAACAAGTATTGCCCCAGTGTTCTCTTGTTAAAGGGACACTATACTTACTATTATTTATCAGGTATATACAGGAACAAGTATAACCCCAGTGTTCTCTTGTTAAAGGGACACTATACTTACTATTATTTATCAGGTATATACAGGAACAAGTATAACCCCAGTGTTCTCTTGTTAAAGGGACACTATACTTACTATTATTTATCAGGTATATACAGGAACAACTATAACCCCAGTGTTCTCTTGTTAAAGGGACACTATACTTACTATTTGAGTAAAGGTGATACCTTCATTATCTAAATGAGTTTGCCACTAAACATATCAGCTTTACACCCTCATCTTCCAGTATTATCTACCTTACAACAATACAAAGCTACAGTTCTGTACAATGATCACAGGAAACTTACAAGGGCACTAACTACCATGCCCCTAATCTATTAGACCTTACTGTGAAAAAAACCTTCTAATTCAATTGTTTGCCTCCTTATATAGGACTTACAAAATTCATTAGAAGGGAGTTAGGCTCAATTAGTCAAGATTCCCAAATAAGGAATGTGATGTCAATTAAACAATCTTGTTTTTATGCACTTGATGTGTGCACTCAAAGGGACAGTCTAGGCCAAAATAAACTTTCATGATTCAGACAGAGCATGTAATTTTAAACAATGTTCCAATTTACTTTTATCACCAATTTTGCTTTGTTCTCTTGGTATTCTTAGTTGAAAGCTTAACCTAGGAGGTTCATATGCTAATTTCTTAGACCTTGAAGGCCACCTCTTTTCAGAATGCATTTTAACAGTTTTTCACCACTAGATGGTGTTAGTTCATGTATTTCATATAGATAACACTGTGCACGTGAAGTTATCTGGGAGCAGGCACTGATTGGCTAAACTGCAAGTCTGTCAAAAGAACTGAAATAAAGGGGCAGTTTGCAGAGGCTTAGATACAAGATAATCACAGAGGTTAAAAGTATATTAATATAACTGTGTTGGTTATGCAAAACTGGGGAATGGGTAATAAAGGGATTATCTATCTTTTAAAACAATAAACATTCTGGTGTAGACTGTCCCTTTAACAGTTTTATCATTTTGTGTAATTTTATAATTAACATTATTTCAACCATTACAACAATCACAGTTATGTTTTAGTTATGGACAACGTTTAATAGATCAAAGGTGTGATTTGAGTGATATTTTTTACTTTTTATCAAACCGGGAAGTGACCGCGTTTATTCAGGTATGACCTGAGCATGCACAAATGGTTTACTGGCGGATTGGAATACTATTGATGAGTATTCTCAATGCAAAATATTAGACTTGGTTTTGTAGTGCAAAGTTTTAAAAAAAGGGTAGAAAAAACATAAGCCACATTACAATATAGTTTGCTTTTAAAAAAATGGTTGTTAAATAGAAATGCAAAGTCCATTTTAGCAGAGCTTAATCCCTTGGATTTGTATTAGAGTTTTAGTGAACTGTCTGAAGATTCCTGAGTGTGCGCTACTGCTTTAGAGTGTATGGCCGCGGCTTTTGATTGGCTGTACCAAATGCCTATACTAAGAAGAAAAAAAGGCATCAAGTGAATAGGGCTTTGAAAACATTCAAAATTTGAGGTGCCAAAAATATTTTTTGTTTTTATGAACTGTCTGAAGATTCCTGAGTGTGCGCTACTGCTTTAGACTTAATTCTCACCTTTTGAGACTTTGCAGAGCGCTGTAACCGCAAATTTAAGAAGTAGAAACTGCTTCTTTCTCCTCTCCGCCACCTCAGAATTGGCGAGATCAATCACTCCAACACTTGCTCATTGATTGGCATTCCCTGCTCTTGCGTAACTTGTTACAATTGCAGTTGGTTGTGTGGGGCAGTATTGCATAAGAAAGCTCTTGTGAAATGCTAAATCTTACCACGCAATGCAGCATCGCAAGTGGCAATTGCAGGTGGTTAGGATAAATTTTACCCTGCCCCCTTAAGAATGCTCTGTTATACATACGGTTCTTAAAGGGACAGTTTACTCCAGAATTGTTATTGTTTTATAAAATAGATAATCCCTTTATTACCCATTCCCCATTTTTTTTATAACCAACACGGTTATATTAATATAATATTTACCTCTGTGATTACCTTGTATCTAAACCTCTGCAGACTGCCCCTTATTTCAGTTATTTTGACAGACTTGCATTTTAACCAATTAGTGCCCTGTCAAAAGTATCTCCACAGACGTGAGCACAATGTTTTCTATATGGCACACATGAACTAATGCCATAAAGTTTAATTTTGACTAGACTGCCCCTTTAACTGAAATTGACAACCAGCCCTCAATAACAATCATGGGTGTATAGATTTAAGTTTATTAGGGGTTGACATCCTAACTTTAATAAACCAATTCTTTCCTCATTACAAAAGGAAAATAAAATCAAGAGTTAATGACACCTGCAAATGCTTCATTGTGTTTAAGAATTGTTTGTTTGATGGCTTTTAACTCTCTAAAAAAACTTCTTAGCAAATTCTCAAGTTTCCACCATGACCAACTTAGTATGGCAACCACATTTCCAAAAGGTGATTGCTTTTTCTTAGCGTAATCAAGATGAGCAAACATTTGTCCAGTGAATTTATTTAAACAGTGGATAGCAAACGTGTTAGTTGAGAGGTCACAGGTCCCTATACATCATGTCTATTCATTTTGCAATAAATCTACCACTTATATTATGTTTACAGACCCTTTTATGCTAAATTTCTATTCATTGGTTAGATTCATGATTTTGCTTCTCTGTGTTTTTCTCTTTCTTTGTTTGTTTTTTTCCTTATTCCCTAAAAAAGAAAGGTTTTCTTTCTTTGATTTATAATCTCTGAAAGTTAAATAAACAGATTAAATCCATAAAATTGAAGTAATCTAGAAGTATAAGGTAATAATGAAGAATTAATGTTCAGCGATTAGACAAAGGTGAGATTGTTTCTGTACAGATGGTTAGGGAAATGTATCCAGATTTCAGATAGACAAGTTCTCAAGTAGAAGACCTATCTGCCTGCAATCGCCACTTGCTATGCAGCATCCCATGGCAAAATGTAACATTGTACAAGAGCGCTCTAGCGGTGTCGGGGTAGTTTATCTTGCCACCTCTGAGGTGGTCGAGAGGATAACAAGCAGTTTGTGCTTTTTACATTTGTGGTTGTAGACTTTCTTATGAAACCACATAAGATGCAAATGCAGCTTAAAAAATCTTCCTTTTATTTTAAGATTGTTTCTTTTATAATTGTCCCTAACTGGCATGAAGAGAGGAGATACAGAAAGCAGACATTTATACCTAGGGAAATCTAGGTTAAAACAAGGTGGTGCCAATTTATTAAGGCCTAGATTTAGAGTTCGGCGGTAAAAGGGCTGTTAACGCTCCGCGGGTTTTTTTCTGGCCGCACCATAAATTTAACTCTGGTATCGAGAGTTCAAACAAATGCTGCGTTAGGCTCCAAAAAAGGAGCGTAGAGCATTTTTACCGCAAATGCAACTCTCGATACCAGAGTTGCTTACGG
Organism: Bombina bombina; assembly: GCF_027579735.1. Lineage (NCBI taxonomy): Eukaryota > Metazoa > Chordata > Amphibia > Anura > Bombinatoridae > Bombina > Bombina bombina. The sequence continues at coordinate 81,898,041 of NC_069502.1, read as the reverse complement.
ACGCGGCCGGCATCAAAAACGTGCTCGTGCACGATTCTCCCATAGGAAACAATGGGGCTGTTTGAGCTGAAAAAAAACCTAACACCTGCAAAAAAGCAGCGTTCAGCTCCTAACGCAGCCCCATTGTTTCCTATGGGGAAACACCTCCTAAGTCTGCACCTAACACCCTAACATGTACCCCGAGTCTAAACACCCCTAACCTTACACTTATTAACCCCTAATCTGCCGCCCCCGCTATCGCTGACCCCTGCATTACACTTTTAACCCCTAATCTGCCGCTCCGTAAACCGCCGCCACCTACGTTATCCCTATGTACCCCTAATCTGCTGCCCTAACATCGCCGACCCCTATGTTATATTTATTAACCCCTAATCTGCCCCCCACAACGTCGCCGACACCTACCTACACTTATTAACCCCTAATCTGCCGAGCGGACCTGAGCGCTACTATAATAAAGTTATTAACCCCTAATCCGCCTCACTAACCCTATCATAAATAGTATTAACCCCTAATCTGCCCTCCCTAACATCGCCGACACCTACCTTCAATTATTAACCCCTAATCTGCCGACCGGAGCTCACCGCTATTCTAATAAATGTATTAACCCCTAAAGCTAAGTCTAACCCTAACACTAACACCCCCCTAAGTTAAATATAATTTTTATCTAACGAAATAAATTAACTCTTATTAAATAAATAATTCCTATTTAAAGCTAAATACTTACCTGTAAAATAAATCCTAATATAGCTACAATATAAATTATAATTATATTATACCTATTTTAGGATTAATATTTATTTTACAGGCAACTTTGTAATTATTTTAACCAGGTACAATAGCTATTAAATAGTTAAGAACTATTTAATAGTTACCTAGTTAAAATAATTACAAATTTACCTGTAAAATAAATCCTAACCTAAGATATAATTAAACCTAACACTACCCTATCAATAAAATAATTAAATAAACTACCTACAATTACCTACAATTAACCTAACACTACACTATCAATAAATTAATTAAACACAATTGCTACAAATAAATAAAATTAAATAAACTATCTAAAGTACAAAAAATAAAAAAGAACTAAGTTACAGAAAATAATAAAATATTTACAAACATAAGAAAAATATTACAACAATTTTAAACTAATTACACCTACTCTAAGCCCCCTAATAAAATAACAAAGCCCCCCAAAATAAAAAATTCCCTACCCTATTCTAAAATACAAATATTACAAGCTCTTTTACCTTACCAGCCCTGAACAGGGCCCTTTGCGGGGCATGCCCCAAGAATTTCAGCTCTTTTGCCTGTAAAAAAAAACATACAATACCCCCCCCCCAACATTACAACCCACCACCCACATACCCCTAATCTAACCCAAACCCCCCTTAAATAAACCTAACACTACCCCCCTGATGATCTTCCTACCTTGTCTTCACCATGCCAGGTTCACCGATCCGTCCTGGCTCCAAGATCTTCATCCAACCCAAGCGGGGGCTAGACATCCACTGAAGAAGTCCAGAAGAGGGTCCAAAGTCTTCCTCCTATCCGGCAAGAAGAGGACATCCGGACCGGCAAACATCTTCTCCAAGCGGCATCTTCTATCTTCTTCCATCCGATGACGACCGGCTCCATCTTGAAGACCTCCAGCGCGGATCCATCCTCTTCTTCCGACGACTAGACGACGAATGACGGTTCCTTTAAGGGACGTCATCCAAGATGGCGTCCCTCGAATTCCGATTGGCTGATAGGATTCTATCAGCCAATCGGAATTAAGGTAGGAATTTTCTGATTGGCTGATGGAATCAGCCAATCAGAATATAGTTCAATCCGATTGGCTGATCCAATCAGCCAATCAGATTGAGCTCGCATTCTATTGGCTGATCGGAACAGCCAATAGAATGCGAGCTCAATCTGATTGGCTGATTGGATCAGCCAATCGGATTGAACTATATTCTGATTGGCTGATTCCATCAGCCAATCAGAAAATTCCTACCTTAATTCCGATTGGCTGATAGAATCCTATCAGCCAATCGGAATTCGAGGGACGCCATCTTGGATGACGTCCCTTAAAGGAACCGTCATTCGTCGTCTAGTCGTCGGAAGAAGAGGATGGATCCGCGCTGGAGGTCTTCAAGATGGAGCCGGTCGTCATCGGATGGAAGAAGATAGAAGATGCCGCTTGGAGAAGATGTTTGCCGGTCCGGATGTCCTCTTCTTGCCGGATAGGAGGAAGACTTTGGACCCTCTTCTGGACTTCTTCAGTGGATGTCTAGCCCCCGCTTGGGTTGGATGAAGATCTTGGAGCCAGGACGGATCGGTGAACCTGGCATGGTGAAGACAAGGTAGGAAGATCATCAGGGGGGTAGTGTTAGGTTTATTTAAGGGGGGTTTGGGTTAGATTAGGGGTATGTGGGTGGTGGGTTGTAATGTTGGGGGGGGGGTATTGTATGTTTTTTTTTACAGGCAAAAGAGCTGAAATTCTTGGGGCATGCCCCGCAAAGGGCCCTGTTCAGGGCTGGTAAGGTAAAAGAGCTTGTAATATTTGTATTTTAGAATAGGGTAGGGAATTTTTTATTTTGGGGGGCTTTGTTATTTTATTAGGGGGCTTAGAGTAGGTGTAATTAGTTTAAAATTGTTGTAATATTTTTCTTATGTTTGTAAATATTTTATTATTTTCTGTAACTTAGTTCTTTTTTATTTTTTGTACTTTAGATAGTTTATTTAATTTTATTTATTTGTAGCAATTGTGTTTAATTAATTTATTGATAGTGTAGTGTTAGGTTAATTGTAGGTAATTGTAGGTAGTTTATTTAATTATTTTATTGATAGGGTAGTGTTAGGTTTAATTATATCTTAGGTTAGGATTTATTTTACAGGTAAATTTGTAATTATTTTAACTAGGTAACTATTAAATAGTTCTTAACTATTTAATAGCTATTGTACCTGGTTAAAATAATTACAAAGTTGCCTGTAAAATAAATATTAATCCTAAAATAGGTATAATATAATTATAATTTATATTGTAGCTATATTAGGATTTATTTTACAGGTAAGTATTTAGCTTTAAATAGGAATTATTTATTTAATAAGAGTTAATTTATTTCGTTAGATAAAAATTATATTTAACTTAGGGGGGTGTTAGTGTTAGGGTTAGACTTAGCTTTAGGGGTTAATACATTTATTAGAATAGCGGTGAGCTCCGGTCGGCAGATTAGGGGTTAATAATTGAAGGTAGGTGTCGGCGATGTTAGGGAGGGCAGATTAGGGGTTAATACTATTTATGATAGGGTTAGTGAGGCGGATTAGGGGTTAATAACTTTATTATAGTAGCGCTCAGGTCCGCTCGGCAGATTAGGGGTTAATAAGTGTAGGTAGGTGTCGGCGACGTTGTGGGGGGCAGATTAGGGGTTAATAAATATAACATAGGGGTCGGCGATGTTAGGGGTAGCAGATTAGGGGTACATAGGGATAACGTAGGTGGCGGCGATTTGCGGTCGGAAGATTAGGGGTTAATTATTTTAAGTAGCTTGCGGCGACGTTGTGGGGGGCAAGTTAGGGGTTAATAGATATAATACAGGGGTCGGCGGTGTTAGGGGCAGCAGATTAGGGGTACATAAGTATAACGTAGGTGGCGGTCGGCAGATTAGGGGTTAAAAATTTTAATCGAGTGGCGGCGATGTGGGGGGACCTCGGTTTAGGGGTACATAGGTAGTTTATGGGTGTTAGTGTACTTTAGGGTACAGTAGTTAAGAGCTTTATAAACCGGCGTTAGCCAGAAAGCTCTTAACTCCTGCTATTTTCAGGCGGCTGGAATCTTGTCGTTAGAGCTCTAACGCTCACTGCAGAAACGACTCTAAATACCAGCGTTAGAAAGATCCCATTGAAAAGATAGGCTACGCAAATGGCGTAGGGGGATCTGCGGTATGGAAAAGTCGCGGCTGAAAAGTGAGCGTTAGACCCTTTAATCACTGACTCCAAATACCAGCGGGCGCCCAAAACCAGCGTTAGGAGCCTCTAACGCTGGTTTTGACGGCTACCGCCGAACTCTAAATCTAGGCCTTAGTGTTTACATGTGTTCTCTATGTGTTCATGCACTCAGGAATCTTATCATATAATACTCCATTTTTATTTAAAGGGACATGATACCCAAATGTTGAAGCACTTGAATGTAATGCAGCATAGTTGTAAAAAGCTGACTAGAAAATATCACCTGAACATCTCTATGTAAAAAACAAAGATGTTTTACCTCAACAATTCCTCAGTATCCACATCCATTGTAAAAGGACTTTAAGTAGCCAATCAGGATACTAGTCCTAAGACTTGCAAGGGAGCGTATATCTGGCTTGTGCAGACACAGTCATGTTATTTCCCTCCTCTTTTTAAGGACGTTTTATATGAAATCTAACAAGATTTCAGTGAAAATGTATGAGATTACAGTAAAGCACAGATAAAGCTGATTGGCTGTTGTTTCTTTCATCATGCAGCTGATAGTAGCTGAAGGGAAACTGTTCACAGAGCACTTACTTTTGTGAGCTGGAGAAATTTGAAGTAAAATACATTCCTTTTTACATAGATATGTTCAGGTGATATTTTCTTGCCAGCTTTTTACATTTATGCTGCATAACCGTTAAGTGATTTGGTATTTTGCCCCTTTAATGGCTAGTTCAGTCTATGGCCAATGCTAAACTTTGGATTAGATTAGTAAAATAAAAAAGGTGACTGCTCCAGAGGCAAGGATGAGCAATGAGCAACTCATCTACAAATCTAATCCAGCTTTAGCTGAACTAGGGGCACACATCTGTCTCATACGGTAAAGCAGGCAGTATGGCTTCTCATTGGCTGTACAATGTCGATTTTCTTAAGAAAAAAAAGGCTTCTGCTGATGATCAGGAGGACATTGCATTTTTTAGGAGGAAAAAATAATGTGTGAGACTAAGAGTGTGTATGTTTAGTTGACTTAAAACTTTCACAATCAGATAAAGCATGTAAGTGCAATACATCTAAATCTATTTCTGTTTTCAAATGTACTTCTTCTTGTGGTATCCTTTGTTGAAGGGCATACAGAGGTTTGTTCAGCAGTGTGCACGTGTCTTAGGCAGAATATGCCAGCAGTGTTTGCAACAATGTAGAGCACAGTTAAAAGCAATACATATTTCTCTTGTAAGGTGTATCCAGTCCACGGATCATCCATTACTTGTGGGATATTCTCCTTCCCAACAGGAAGTTGCAAGAGGATCACCCACAGCAGAGCTGCTATATAGCTCCTCCCCTAACTGCCATATCCAGGCATTCTCTTGCAAGCTCTCAACATAGCTGGAGGTAGTAAGAGGAAAGTGGTGTAATATAGTTAGTTTTTTCTTCAATCAAAAGTTTATTGTTTTTAAATAGTACCGGAGTTGTACTATTTTATCTCAGGCAGCATTTAGAAGAAGAATCTGCCTGCGTTTTTCTATGATCTTAGCAGAAGTAACTAAGATCCACTGCTGTTCTCACATATGTCTGAGGGGTGAGGTAACTTCAGAGGGAGAATGGCGTGCAGGTTATCCTGCAATAAGGTATGTGCAGTTTAAGTTTTTCTAGGGATGGAATTTGCTAGAAAAAAGCTGCTGATACCGGATTAATGTAAGTTAAGTCTAAATACAGTGATTTAATAGCGACTAGTATCAGGCTTGCTATCAGAGGTATATACTCTGATTAATGTGCAATATAAAATGTTTGCTGGCATGTTTAATCGTTTTTATATATGCTTTGGTGATAAAACTTATTGGGGCCTAGTTTTTTCCACATGGCTGGCTTGATTTTTGCCTAGAAACAGTGCCTAGAAACAGTTTCCTGAGGCTTTCCACTGTTGTAATATGAGTGGGAGGGGCCTATTTTAGTGCTTTTTTGCGCAGTTAAAATTACAGACAGAGACATTCAGCTTCCCTCAGCAGTCCCCTGCATGCTTTAGGACATCTCTGAAGGGCTCAAAAGGCTTCAAAAGTCATATATTGAGGAAGGTAAAGCCACAGTGGAGCTGTGGCAGTTGTTGTGACTGTTTAAAAAACGTTTTTTTCAATTTGTTCAATCTGTTTTTTGTAGTAAGGGGTTAATCATCCTTTTGCAAGTGGGTGCAATGCTCTGCTAACTTGTTACATACACTGTAAAAATTTCGTTAGTTTAACTGCCTTTTTTCACTGTCATTTCAAATTTTAGCAAAATTTGTTTCTCTTAAAGGCACAGTAACGTTTTTTATATTGCTTGTTTAACTTGATGTAAAGTGTTTTCCAAGCTTGCTAGTCTCATTGCTAGTCTGTATAAACATGTCTGACATAGAGGAAACTCCTTGTTCATTATGTTTAAAAGCCATGGTGGAACCCCATATGAGAATGTGTACTAAATGTATTAATTTCACTTTAAAAAATAAAGATCAGCTTTTATCTTTAAAAAAATTATCACCAGAGGATTCTGGCGAGGGGGAAGTTATGCCGACTAACTCTCCCCACGTGTCAGACCCTTTGACTCCCGCTCAAGGGACTCACGCTAAAATGGCGCCAAGTACATCAAAGACGCCCATAGCGATTACTTTGCAGGACATGGCGGCAATCATGGATAATACCCTGTCAGCGGTATTAGCCAGACTGCCTGAATTCAGAGGAAAGCGCGATTGCTCTGGGGTTAGACGTAGTACAGAGCGCGCAGATGCCTTAAGGCCCATGTCTGATACTGCGTCACAATATGCAGAAGCTGAGGAAGGAGAGCTTCAGTCTGTGGGTGACATTTCTGATTCGGGGAAACCTGATTCAGATATTTCTACTTTTAAATTTAAGCTTGAGAACCTCCGTGTATTGCTTGGGGAGGTGTTAGCTGCTCTGAATGACTGTGACACAATTGCAGTACCAGAGAAATTGTGTAGACTGGATAAATACTATGCAGTGCCGGTGTGTACTGATGTTTTTCCAATACCTAAAAGGTTTACAGAAATCATTAATAAGGAGTGGGATAGACCCGGTGTGCCGTTCCCCCCCCCTCCTATTTTTAGAAAAATGTTTCCAATAGACGCCACCACACAGGACTTATGGCAGACGGTCCCTAAGGTGGAGGGAGCAGTTTCTACTTTAGCAAAGCGTACCACTATCCCTGTCGAGGACAGTTGTGCTTTTTCAGATCCAATGGATAAAAAATTAGAGGGTTACCTTAAGAAAATGTTTATTCAACAAGGTTTTATCCTGCAGCCCCTTGCATGCATTGCGCCTGTCACTGCTGCTGCGGCGTTCTGGTTTGAGTCTCTGGAAGAGGCCTTTCAGACAGCTACTCCATTGACTGAAATACTTGACAAGCTTAGAACACTTAAGCTAGCTAATTCTTTTGTTTCTGACGCCATTGTTCATTTGACTAAACTAACGGTTAAGAATTCTGGATTCGCCATCCAGGCGCGTAGGGCGCTATGGCTTAAATCTTGGTCAACTGACGTGACTTCAAAGTCTAAATTACTTAACATTCCCTTCAAGGGGCAGACCCTATTCGGGCCTGGTTTGAAGGAAATGATTGCTGACATTACTGGAGGTAAGGGTCATACCCTTCCTCAAGACAGGGCCAAATCAAAGGCCAAACAGTCTAATTTTCATGCCTTTCGAAACTTCAAGGCAGGTGCAGCATCAACTTCCTCTGCTACAAGACAAGAGGGAACTTTTGCTCAATCCAAGCCGGGCTGGAAACCTAACCAGTCCTGGAACAAAGGCAAGCAGGCCAGAAAGCCTGCTGCTGCCTCTAAGACAGCATGAAGGAACGGCCCCCTATCCGGTAACGGATCTAGTAGGGGGCAGACTTTCTCTCTTCGCCCAGGCGTGGGTAAGAGATGTTCAGGATCCCTGGGCGTTGGAGATCATATCTCAGGGATATCTTCTGGACTTCAAAGCTTCCCCTCCTCATGGGAGATTTCACCTTTCGAGATTATCTGTAAACCAGATAAAGAAAGAGGCATTCTTACGCTGTGTGCAAGACCTCCTAATTATGGGAGTGATCTGTCCAGTTCCACAGTCAGAACAGGGACAGGGTTTTTATTCAAATCTGTTTGTGGTTCCCAAAAAAGAGGGAACCTTCAGACGCATTTTGGATCTAAAGATCTTAAACAAATTCCTCAGAGTTCCATCGTTCAAAATGGAAACTATTCGGACCATCCTACCTATGATCCAGGAGGGTCAGTACATGACCACAGTGGATTTGAAGGATGCTTACCTTCACATACCGATTCACAGAGATCATCATCGGTTCCTAAGGTTTGCCTTTCTGGACAGGCATTACCAATTTGTGGCTCTTCCCTTCGGGTTAGCTACAGCTCCAAGAATCTTTACAAAGGTTATGGGATCGCTTCTGGCGGTCCTAAGACCGCGAGGTATATCAGTGGCCCCTTATCTGGACGACATCCTGATACAGGCGTCAAGCTTTCAGATTGCCAAGTCACATACGGACATAGTTCTGGCATTTCTCAGGTCACTTGGGTGGAAGGTGAACGAGGAAAAGAGTTCTCTATCCCCACTCACAAGAGTCTCCTTCCTAGGGACTCTGATAGATTCTGTAAAAATGAAGATTTACCTGACAGAATCCAGGTTATCAAAGCTTCTAAAATCTTGCCGTGTTCTTCATTCTATCCGCGCCCTTTGGTGGCTCAGTGTATGGAAGTAATCGGCTTGATGGTAGCGGCGATGGACATAGTGCCATTTGCGCGCCTACATCTCAGACCGCTGCAACTATGCATGCTCAGTCAGTGGAATGGGGATTACACAGATTTGTCCCCTCTGCTAAATCTGGATCGGGTCCATCTGTCCAAAGGTATGACCTTTCGCAGGCCAGATTGGACAATTGTAACAACAGATGCCAGCCTTCTAGGTTGGGGTGCAGTCTGGAATTCCCTGAAGGCTCAGGGATCGTGGACTCAGGATGAGAAACTCCTCCCAATTAATATTCTGGAGTTAAGAGCAATATTCAATGCTCTTCTAGCTTGGCCTCAGTTAGCAACCCTGAGCTTCATCAGATTTCAGTCGGACAACATCACGACTGTGGCTTACATCAACCATCAAGGGGGAACCAGGAGTTCCTTAGCGATGTTAGAAGTCTCCAAGATAATTTGCTGGGCAGAGACTCACTCTTGCCACCTATCAGCAATCCATATCCCAGGTGTAGAGAACTGGGAGGCGGATTTTCTAAGTCGTCAGACTTTTCATCCGGGGGAGTGGGAACTACATCCGGAGGTGTTTGCTCTAGCAGCACCTTGGTTCTTCAACCTGGCTTATGTGTTTCCACCGTTTTCTCTGCTCCCTCGACTGATTGCCAAAATCAAACAGGAGAGAGCATCGGTGATCTTGATAGCGCCTGCGTGGCCACGCAGGACCTGGTATGCAGACCTAGTGGACATGTCATCCTTTCCACCATGGACCCTGCCTCTGAGACAAGACCTTCTACTACAAGGTCCTTTCAATCATCCGAATCTAATTTCTCTGAGACTGACTGCATGGAGATTGAACGCTTGATTTTATCAAAGCGTGGCTTCTCCGAGTCAGTCATTGATACCCTTATACAGGCACGAAAGCCTGTCACCAGGAAAATCTACCATAAGATATGTCGTAAATACCTTTATTGGTGTGAATCCAAGAATTACTCATGGAGTAAGGTTAGGATTCCTAGGATATTGTCCTTTCTCCAAGAGGGTTTGGAAAAAGGATTATCAGCTAGTTCTTTAAAGGGACAGATTTCTGCTCTGTCTATTCTTTTGCACAAGCGTCTGGCAGAAGTTACAGACGTTCAAGCTTTTTGTCAGGCTTTGGTTAGAATTAGGCCTGTGTTTAAACCTGTTGCTCCCCCATGGAGCTTAAACTTGGTTCTTAAAGTTCTTCAAGGGGTTCCGTTTGAACCCCTTTATTCCATTGATATCAAACTTTTATCTTGGAAAGTTCTGTTTTTTGATGGCTATTTCCTCGGCTCGGAGAGTCTCTGAGTTATCTGCCTTACAATGTGATTCTCCTTATCTGATTTTCCATTCAGATAAAGTAGTTCTGCGTACAAAACCTGGGTTTTTACCTAAGGTAGTTTCTAACAAAAATATCAATCAAGAGATTGTTGTTCCATCATTGTGTCCCAATCCTTCTTCAAAGAAGGAACGCCTTTTACATAATCTGGACGTGGTCCGTGCTTTAAAGTTTTACTTACAAGCTACTAAAGATTTTCGCCAAACATCTACACTGTTTGTTGTTTGCTCTGGACAGAGGAGAGATCCAAAAGCTTCGGCAACCTCTCTTTCTTTTTGGCTTCGGAGCGTAATACGCTTAGCCTATGAGACTGCTGGACAGCAGCCCCATGAAAGGATTACAGCTCATTCTACTAGAGCTGTGGCTTCCTCCTGGGCCTTTAAAAATGAGGCTTCTGTTGAACAGATTTGCAAGGCGGCGACTTGGTCTTCGCTTCATACCTTTTCAAAATTTTACAAATTTGATACTTTTGCTTCTTCGGAGGCTATTTTTGGGAGAAAGGTTCTACAGGCAGTGGTTCCTTCCATTTAAGCCTGCCTTGTCCCTCCCTTCATCCGTGTACTTTAGCTTTGGTATTGGTATCCCACAAGTAATGGATGATCCGTGGACTGGATACACCTTACAAGAGAAAACATAATTTATGCTTACCTGATAAATTTATTTCTCTTGTGGTGTATCCAGTCCACGGCCCGCCCTGTCTTTTTAAGGCAGGTCTAAATTTTATTTAAACTACAGTCACCACTGCACCCTATAGTTTCTCCTTTCTTGGCTTGTTTCGGTCGAATGACTGGATATGGCAGTTAGGGGAGGAGCTATATAGCAGCTCTGCTGTGGGTGATCCTCTTGCAACTTCCTGTTGGGAAGGAGAATATCCCACAAGTAATGGATGCACCACAAGAGAAATAAATTTATCAGGTAAGCATAAATTATGTTTTTTTTTATGAAAATAGGTTAAATTAAAATCTGTTTAAAACTGAATTTGAAATCAGCAGCAAATGTATGGATTTGCTCAACTGGTACAGGTTGGTTAACAGGGATGAATCCAACTGCTATATTGTTGGAGAGGGACAAACCGGACAAGAAAAAAGATCACAGATTGAACAATCATAAACTAATAAATATTTATTAAATGGTTTTTGGAATAAAATGTAACTTCAATTATATTTTAAATCACTGTAAACATTCTTTAAAATTAAACCAATGATTTTGTTCTCCCATTTTCTCTCGCTCTCTCAATGAATGTGCAAACACCTACATACAAAATAAATGTTTTAAAATAATTGTAAAGTGACACTTTATTAAAGGGACAGTATACACCAATTTTCATATAACTGCATGTAATAGACACTACTATAAAGAAGAATATGCACAGATACTGACATAAAAATCCAGTATAAAACCTTTTAAAAACGTACTTAGCAGCTCCCAGTTTAGCTCTGCTGAAAAGGGTTAGCTGGAACATCCACTGAAAGTGTCTGTATAGCAAAACAGCAGACAATCCTCCCCTCTCCCTTCCTCTGCATATGAAAAGACCCTTTACACAAACAAGAGCAAGCTGGAGTAGGTATACATCCGTATACTTCTAAAACTTTGGGGCTTGGTTAGGAGTCTGAAAATCAGAGCAGTGTTGTTTAAAAATAAGCAAAACTATAAAAAAATCTGTAATGGGCTATATTAATGGATCATCTTCAAAACATTTATGTTTGTAATTTCCCTTTAATTAGTTTCAAAACTCTAGTGAGTAGGGTTGTCTTATCCCCCTTTAATTTTGGAGAGTAAACAGAATGCACAGGTGCATTTCATTTTTAAATAAAAGCTATTTTTGCAATATACTTTCATTATCAAAAATGGAAGCTATCAGCAGCATATGCAAACACTACACCTTCTCAGAGAGTATTATGGCTTGTATGACACACAATAAACACCACCAGTGCACAGGGCCTCACAGCATATGTGTGTATGCTGCTGGAAAAACGGATACATTTTTGTACTAGAAGCATTTTTGCTAATGGAATTATAGTGCAAAATGCTTCTATTTAAAACTCAAATGCACCCCATGCACATTTCAATTTTGACCTTTCTATCCCTCTGCTATCTGTAAATGAGTGTTCTCTCTGCTCTAAGCAATCAATGGCCTAGATTTGGAGTTTTGTCTGTAACGACCCGCGTAGCTAACGCCGGCTTTTTTCTGGCCGCACCATAAAAATAACTCTGGTATTGAGAGTCCACATAAAGGCTGCGTTAGGCTCCAAAAAAGGAGCGTAGAGCATTTTTAACGCAGCTTCAACTCTCGATACCAGAGTTGCTTACGCAAGCGGCCAGCCTCAAAAACGTGCTCGTGCACGATTCTCCCATAGAAAACAATGGGGCTGTTTGAGCTGAAAAAAAACCTAACACCTGCAAAAAAGCCGCGTTCAGCTCCTAACGCAGCCCCATTGTTTGCTATGGGGAAACACTTCCTACGTCTGCACCTAACACTCTAACATGTACCCCGAGTCTAAACACCCCTAACCTTACACTTATTAACCCCTAATCTGCCGCCCCTGCTATCGCTGACCCCTGCATATTATTATTAACCCCTAATCTGCCGCTCCGTAAACCGCCGCTACTTACATTATCCCTATGTACCCCTAATCTGCTGCCCTAACATCGCCGACCCCTATATTATATTTATTAACCCCTAATCTGCCCCCCACAACGTCGCCTCCACATGCCTACACTTATTAACCCCTAATCTGCCGAGCGGACCTGAGCGCTACTATAATAAAGTTATTAACCCCTAATCCGCCTCAGTAACCCTATAATAAATAGTATTAACCCCTAATCTGCCCTCCCTAACATCGCCGACACCTAACTTCAATTATTAACCCCTAATCTGCCGACCGGAGCTCACCGCTATTCTAATAAATGTATTAACCCCTAAAGCTAAATCTAACCCTAACACTAACACCCCCCTAAGTTAAATATAATTTACATCTAACGAAATTAATTAACTCTTATTAAATAAATTATTCCTATTTAAAGCTAAATACTTACCTGTAAAATAAATCCTAATATAGCTACAATATAAATTATAATTACATTGTAGCTATTTTAGGATTAATATTTATTTTACAGGCAACTTTGTAATTATTTTAACCAGGTACAATAGCTATTAAATAGTTAAGAACTATTTAATAGTTACCTAGTTAAAATAATTACAAAATTACCTGTCAAATAAATCCTAACCTAAGTTACAATTAAACCTAACACTATACTATCATTAAATTAATTAAATAAAATACCTACAATTACCTACAATTAAACCTAACACTACACTATCAATACATTAATTAAATACAATACCTACAAATAACTACAATGAAATAAACTAAAGTACAAAAAATAAAAAAGAACTAAGTTACAAAAAATAAAAAAATATCTACAAACATAAGAAAAATATTACAACAATTTTAAACTAATTACACCTACTCTAAGCCCCCTAATAAAACAACAAAGCCCCCCAAAATAAAAAATGCCCTACCCTATTCTAAATTACTAAAGTTAAAAGCTCTTTTACCTTACCAGCCCTGAACAGGGCCCTTTGCGGGGCATGCCCCAAGAAGTTCAGCTCTTTTGCCTGTAAAAAAAACATACAATACCCCCCCCCCCCCAACATTACAACCCACCACCCACATACCCCTAATCTAACCCAAACCCCCCTTAAATAAACCTAACACTAAGCCCCTGAAGATCTTCCTACCTTGTCTTCACCATACCAGGTTCACCGATCGGTCCTGAAGAGCTCCTCCGATGTCCTGATCCAAGCCCAAGCGGGGGGCTGAAGATGTCCATGATCCGGTAGAAGTCTTCATCCAAGCGGGGCAGAAGAGGTCTTCCATCCGATTGAAGTCTTCATCCAGGCGGCATCTTCTATCGATATCCATCTGGAACGGAGCGGCAGCATCCTGAAGACCTCCGACGTGGAACATCCATCCTGGCCGACGACTGAACGACGAATGACGGTTCCTTTAAATGACGTCATCCAAGATGGCGTCCCTCGAATTCAGATTGGCTGATAGGATTCTATCAGCCAATCGGAATTAAGGTAGGAATATTCTGATTTGCTGATGGAATCAGCCAATCAGAATCAAGTTCAATCCGATTGGCTGATCCAATCAGCCAATCAGATTGAGCTCGCATTCTATTGGCTGTTCCGATCAGCCAATAGAATGCGAGCTAAATCTGATTGGCTGATTCCATCAGCCAATCAGAATATTCCTACCTTGGGCTTGGATCAGGACATCGGAGAAGCTCTTCAGGACCGATCGGTGAACCTGGTATGGTGAAGACAAGGTAGGAAGATCTTCAGGGGCTTAGTGTTAGGTTTATTTAAGGGGGGTTTGGGTTAGATTAGGGGTATGTGGGTAGTGGGTTGTAATGTTGGGGGGGGGGTATTGTATGTTTTTTTTTACAGGCAAAAGAGCTGAACTTCTTGGGGCATGCCCCGCAAAGGGCCCTGTTCAGGGCTGGTAAGGTAAAAGAGCTTTTAACTTTAGTAATTTAGAATAGGGTAGGGCATTTTTTATTTTGGGGGGCTTTGTTGTTTTATTAGGGGGCTTAGAGTAGGTGTAATTAGTTTAAAATTGTTGTAATATTTTTCTTATGTTTGTAGATATTTTTTTATTTTTTGTAACTTAGTTCTTTTTTATTTTTTGTACTTTAGTTAGTTTATTTCATTGTAGTTATTTGTAGGTATTGTATTTAATTAATGTATTGATAGTGTAGTGTTAGGTTTAATTGTAGGTAATTGTAGGTATTTTATTTAATTAATTTTATGATAGTATAGTGTTAGGTTTAATTGTAACTTAGGTTAGGATTTATTTGACAGGTAATTTTGTAATTATTTTAAATAGGTAACTATTAAATAGTTCTTAACTATTTAATAGCTATTGTACCTGGTTAAAATAATTACAAAGTTGCCTGTAAAATAAATATTAATCCTAAAATAGCTACAATGTAATTATAATTTATATTGTAGCTATATTAGGATTTATTTTACAGGTAAGTATTTAGCTTTAAATAGGAATAATTTATTTAATAAGAGTTAATTAATTTCGTTAGATGTAAATTATATTTAATTTAGGGGGGTGTTAGTGTTAGGGTTAGATTTAGCTTTAGGGGTTAATACATTTATTAGAATAGCGGTGAGCTCCAGTCGGCAGATTAGGGGTTAATAATTGAAGTTAGGTGTCGGCGATGTTAGGGAGGGCAGATTAGGGGTTAATACTATTTATTATAGGGTTAGTGAGGCGGATTAGGGGTTAATAACTTTATTATAGTAGCGCTCAGGTCCGCTCGGCAGATTAGCTACAATGTAATTATAATTTATATTGTAGCTATATTAGGATTTATTTTACAGGTAAGTATTTAGCTTTAAATAGGAATAATTTATTTAATAAGAGTTAATTAATTTCGTTAGATGTAAATTATATTTAACTTAGGGGGGGTGTTAGTGTTAGGGTTAGACTTAGCTTTAAGGGTTAATACATTTATTAGAATAGCGGAGAGCTCCGGTCGGCAGATTAGGGGTTAATAATTGAAGTTAGGTGTCGGCGATGTTAGGGAGGGCAGATTAGGGGTTAATACTATTTATTATAGGGTTAGTGAGGCGGATTAGGGGTTAATAACTTTATTATAGTAGCGCTCAGGTCCGCTCGTCAGATTAGGGGTTAATAAGTGGAGGCGACGTTGTGGGGGGCAGATTAGGGGTTAATAAATATAATATAGGGGTCGGCGGTGTTAGGGGCAGCAGATTAGGGGTACATAAGGATAACGTAGGTGGCGGTCGGCAGATTAGGGGTTAAAAAAATTATTAGAGTGGCGGCGATGTGGGGGGGACCTCGGTTTAGGCGTACATAGGTAGTTTATGGGTGTTAGTGTACTTTAGAGCACAGTAGTTAAGAGCTTTATAAACCGGCGTTAGCCCAGAAAGCTCTTAACTACTGACTTTTTTCCTGCGGCTGGAGTTTTGTCGTTAGATGTCTAACGCTCACTTCAGACACGACTCTAAATACCGGAGTTAGAAAGATCCCATTGAAAAGATAGGATACGCAATTTCCGTAAGGAGATCTGCGGTATGGAAAAGTCGCGGCTGAAAAATGAGCGTTAGACCCTATTTTGAGTGACTCCAAATACCGGAGGTAGCCTAAAACCAGCGTTAGGAGCCTCTAACGCTGGTTTTCACGGCTAACGCCAAACTCCAAATCTAGGCCAATGTCTAGCATGTAGCTGATTTAGACGATTTGCAGCATTTTGAAGGTAACCTAATAAATTTGCATTTATAAGAAGATTGGGACAGACATGATTTATACCTAAAAGCAAGGTATTTTACATTAAATGCAAGCAAGATAAATAACATTTATTGCAAAGGTTTTTTTGTGGTTTTTGTTTTTACTACATATAAATAAACATTTTATATTATAGTCTCAATGTATTTCACGTCCTTTTAGCCATATTCTCTTGCAATTTTACGATTACAGGAATGATGTCATTGTGACCTGGTAAAGAACCAGAGCAAAGCTTTCTTTGTACCAAATTAGTGTTTGATACCTGACTCCATTTGTGTTTAAAACTGAGTAAAAGACTGATTTGTACTATCTCTGCCTTTACAAAAGGGCTGATTAATGACAAATTCCCGTGTCTAGAAAAGCAAACTGATATTTAAGGTGTGTGTAAAATATAGCACATGCTCACCTGCTAACTCAGAACAAAGCATCCATCATGTGGGTTACACTGCAAACAGGGTGAGCCTATTTGCTCCATAGATTATCTTTTTTAGTTGTAGAGGGGCTAAGCACTCCCAGTAAATATTGTAGTAGCCCCCCCCCCCCCCCTATCAAAGCTGTCAACAGCCATAAGTTTGTAAGGCTGTGATTGTTGTGCTACTCAGGACAAGAAGAGAAATGCATTAAAATTGTATGCAAATATTATTAATTAGCACACTAGATAATCCCCTAAAAATAATTAAAGGCATATGAAACCGTTTTTTTTTCTTTCTCTTCCTTGATTCAAATAGAGCATGCAATTCTAAGCAACTTTCTAATTTACTCTTATGAACAATTTTTCTTCGTTCTCTTGGTATCTTTATTTGAAAAAGAAGAAATGTAAGCTTCAGAGCTGGCCCATTTTTGGCTTAGCAAACTGGTTAGCGCTTGCTGATTGGTGGCTACATTTAGCCACCAATCATCAAGCGCTACCCAGGTGCTGAACCAAAAATGTGCTGGCTGCTAAGCTTACATACCTGCTTTTTATATAAAGATACCAAGA
Organism: Bombina bombina; assembly: GCF_027579735.1. Taxonomy (NCBI): domain Eukaryota; kingdom Metazoa; phylum Chordata; class Amphibia; order Anura; family Bombinatoridae; genus Bombina; species Bombina bombina. Next base: position 81,880,723 of record NC_069502.1, on the reverse strand, counting down.
GAACGAAGAATATTTGATAATAAGAGTAAATTATAAAGTTGCTTTAAATTTCATGCTCTATTTGAACCTTAAAAGAAAAAATGGGTTTTATATCCCTTTAAACTCATAGGTAAATTGATGCTTCCAAACAGAAAATAAACAGATTTAAGTAGTAGCGTGGCTGCTATTGCTGATTGGCTGACCACCCATGTCCTTTTCGGAAACTACAGCTTCTGAGTGGAACTTTACCTGTTTGTTTAACCTCTTTTAAAGAGTTATCAAAGGTAGTAATGCAAAAAAGACACGCTCTAACAAATTATATAGTCATTTTTACATTAGTTTGTCCTTTTAAAGGGACACTAAACCCATTTTTTTTTTCTTTTATGATTCAGATAGAGCATGCAATTTTAAGCAACTTTCTAATTTACTCCAATTATCAATGTTTCTTCGTTCTCTTGCTATCTTTATTTAAAGAGCAGGGATGTGATGCATAGGAGCCGGCCCATTTTTGGTTGAGAACCTGGGTTATGCTTGCTTATTTGTGGGTAAATGTAAGTCTCCAATAAGCAAGTTATATCCATGGTGCTGAACCTAGAATGGGCTGGCTGCTAAGATTTACATTGCTGCTTTTAAATAAAGATAGCAAGAGAATGAAGAAAAATTGATAATAGGAGTAAATTAGAAAGTTGCTTAAAATTTCATGCTCTATCTGAATCATTAAAGAAATTTTTTTGGGTTCAGTATCCCTATAATCTTCCTGCTCTCAGTTGAGCACACACCCAGGTTGGCGAACGAGTTCATCATAGTGAAACAACCTTTGAGCTGAGTAACATGTTGCAAGTGTTGTTCCGAATAAAGTATTGCTGAATTTCAGTTCATAAGCTGGGTCTAACACTCCTGGGTGTGCTCCCCTTTTTTCATATGTTTTGGTGGGTGAAGTCTGGCTATAAAAAACTGTTGCAGCAAACAAGATATTTGTTTTAAAAAATGTTAGCCTTGTCTGATATTCTATTCTATTCTATAGCAGGACAACCGAAATGTCTTGTCATTTCTTTAGTGTTACTGTTATCGTAGATAAGCAAGTTTAAATGTAAGAAAGGGGCGTTTATCTGTGCCTTAATTTAGAAGATGAAGTAAATCACCTTAATTCTTTATTTTCTGGCCAATTTAATGGTCTAGAGAAGTACAAAGTGGGAGACGTAAAGAAGCATTATTTTTATTGTTATTTCAGGGTTCTCTTAGTTGGCATCTGACATTTTGGTTATTGGAAATAAATCACCCAAACTTGTTCTTCTGGGTGATTGACACACCCTGCTCTTGTGCAGTTGGTTGTGTGAGAGCAGAGGGTGGGATTCACAAGAGAGCTCTTGTGCAATCCTAAAGTTTTTCAATCAAGTCTGAATTGCAAATGTGCTGACGGGCAGGTTTTCTGCTTGAGAACTTATCCTCCTGCAGCTTGATACATTTTCACCTGTAACATGATCACCTTAAAATTCATGTGACATTTTGTGTGTGTCCATATTTGTAGTTTGTGTATGTGTGTGCATGTATATATGTATTTTGTGTGCATAGATTTGTGTGCATGCGTGTTTTGTGTATGTGTATATTTAAATGTGTGCGTGTTGGTATATATACTGTGTATTTGTTTTTGTGTAAACCAATTTGTTTCATATAACTTTATATTTTGTATGTTTTTGTTTAGTTTGACAAGTGGTCAGATGTCCAGAGACGGAGGATCTTGTGTGACCTGTTTGAAAGATGCACAGTATCACAACTAAAATTCTTAAGCAATGAGCTACAAGGAAAAGTCCCGCAGGAGTCCCTGGATTTCACAACAGTGCTTCCTAGAGTATTGTCTCTGTACATATTTTCTTTCTTAGACCCTCGGAGTCTTTGCCGTTGTGCACAGGTGTGTATAATGCGACAAACCCTATAATATAAAAGGCCAAGTGTGTTTGTCCGAAGCTGTCATGCGCAGTAGAGACAGCACGAGGACAAACACACCTGGCCTTTGAGTCCCTAGCTGATCTGCGGCAGAAGTGGGCGTGGCCGGCGTGAGCGTGGGGGGAGGGGGGAGAGAGCGCAAAAGAGAGGGGGGAGAGAGAGAGCGCAAAAGAGAGGGGGGGAGAGAGCGCAAAAGAGAGGGGGGAGAGAGAGAGCGCAAAAGAGAGGGGGGAGAGAGAGAGCTCAAAAGAGAGGGGGAGAGAGCACAAAAGAGAGGGGGGAAGAGGGCAAAAGAGAGAGGGGGAGAGAGAGCGCAAAAGAGAGGGGGGAGAGAGAGAGCGCAAAAGAGAGGGGGGGAGAGAGAGAGCGCAAAAGAGAGGGGGAGAGAGCGCAAAAGAGAGGGGGAAGAGCGCAAAAGAGAGGGGGGAGAGAGCTCAAAAGAGAGGGGGAGAGAGAGAGCTCAAAAGAGAGAGGGGAGAGAGAGAGCGCAAAAGAGAGGGGGAGAGAGAGCGCAAAAGAGAGGGGGAGAGAGCGCAAAAGAGAGGGGGGAGAGAGAGCTTAAAAGAGAGGGGGAGAGAGCGCAAAATAGAGGGGGGAAGAATGCAAAAGAGAGGGGGGAGAGAGCTCAAAAGAGAGGGGGAGAGAGAGAGAGCTCAAAAGAGAGGGGGGAGAGAGAGAGCGCAAAAGAGAGGGGGGAGAGAGAGCACAAAAGAGAGGGGAGAGAGCAAAAGAGAGGAGGAGAAAGCGCAAAAGAGAGGGGGAGGGAGCGCAAAAGAGAGGGGGAGGGAGCGCAAAAGAGAGGGGGAGAGAGCGCAAAAGAGAGGGGGGAGAGCGCAAAAGAGAGGGGGGGAAGAGCGCAAAAGAGAGGGGGAGAGAGCACAAAAGAGGGGGAGAGAGCTCAAATGAGAGGGGGAGAGAGAGCTCGAAAGAGAGGGGGAGAGAGCGCAAAAGAGAGGGGGAGAAGAGCGCAAAAGAGAGGGGGAGAGAGCGCAAAAGAGAGGGGGGAGGGAGCGCAAAAGAGAGGGGGGAGAGAGTGCAAAAGAGAGGGGGGAGAGAGTGCAAAAGAGAGGGGGGGAAGAGCGCAAAAGAGAGGGGGGAAGAGCGCAAAAGAGAGGGGGGAGAGAGCGCAAAAGAGGGGGAGGAGAGAGCACAAAAGAGAGGGGGAGAGAGAGAGCTCGAAAGAGAGGGGGAGAGAGTGCAAAAGAGAGGGGGAGAGAGAGCAAGAGAGGGGGAGAGAGAGAGCGCAAAAGAGAGGGGGGAGAGAGCTCAAAAGAGAGGGGGGAGAGAGAGAGCGCAAAAGAGAGGGGGAGAGAGAGAGCGCAAAAGAGAGGGGGAGAGAGAGAGCGCAAAAGAGAGGGGGAGAGAGCACAAAAGAGAGGGGGAGAGAGCGCAAAAGAGAGTGGGGGAAGAGCGCAAAAGAGAGGGGGGAGAGATCGCAAAAAAGGGGGAGAGAGAGAGCTCAAAAGAGAGGGGGAGAGAGAGCTGAAAAGAGAGGGGAGAGAGAGAGCGCAAAAGAGAGGGGGGAGAGAGAGAGCGCAAAAGAGAGGGGGGAGAGAGAGAGCGCAAAAGAGACAGGGGAGAGAGAGAGAGCTCAAAAGAGAGGGGGGAGAGAGAGAGCTCAAAAGAGAGGGGGGAGAGAGAGAGCTCAAAAGAGAGGGGGAGAGAGAGAGCAAAAGAGAGGGGGAGGGAGAGAGCGCAAGGGGTGGGACCGCTGTACTGCAAAATATGGCCCGTGTGAATGGGCTTTAGGACTAGTACATTTATAAAGGGTAAAAGACAGAGTCAGTATTCTAATAGAATGTCATGATTCAAATTTCAGCATTGAAAACATCATATTCTAATTGTCACAGTTTCAGAATATTTGCAGGACATTTAAATGTTTTTTGCTTCAAATTTTGCTAATTTGTCGGGCAACTGCCTGTCACTGCAGCTGTGTGATACAGCCCCAACACAAGGTGGCGATCGTGCAAATATCTGTGTCTAGGACTAAGCAATGATGGATTGAGTTGGTCATTCCTACCATTGCCTGGTAGTCTCTTGATATATATGACAACTGTCAAATAGACAATTAAGTTTAAACTTATATTTATTTATTTATGAGTTTTTTTGTTTCTTATTATGTGCTTTGCTAAAACTTTAGAAACACATTTCTTATATCAATACAATCATTGCAGGAGGGAGCGCTGGACAGGGGCCACAATGTTTTTTTTTTTTAAACTACACAATAATTTTTTTGTGGCAAACTGCATTTTGTTTGCATTTCAGGGATATACCCCTTGAAAAGCCTCTTGTGTATGTTTACCTTGCATGATCTACTTGAGCTAGTTAGGAATAGATATAAATGACCTCCTGCTCTGATCAAGCAATCTCTGTGTAGTATGTTGCACGGTCCAAGTTCTGAATCCGGCAGGATACTCGAGCTGGGCTTCACAGTTAAATTGCAAAACCGGCTAGTGAGCACACATAACAAAGTTTTTGTTGTTCTACAGTGCACGATTAAACGTTTTTTGTGGAATGTTAATATTGCGACTCAGATAAATGAGGTCCCTGTTACTTTATAAGATCACACATGATTTCTCTCTGCCATTGGATGCTTTTCTAGGTGAGCTGGCACTGGAAGGGCCTAACTGAACTAGACCAGCTATGGATGCCCAAGAGCTTGCGGTTCGGTTGGTACATCAACTTTTCCCCAACTCCTTTTGAACAAGGTATCTGGAAAAGACAGTACATAGAGATGGTGAAGGAACTGCACGTTACAAGACCCAAGGTAAAAATGCTTGTTCATCCCTTTACACACCAGTTGCTGTACATTATGCCAGAATCCTTTTCAGCTCTCAGTAGCAGCCACTGGGCTAATTTATTACCTCAATCCTCATACCATTCCAATACTATTAACACATTTGATTTCTTGAGATCTAAAGTGTACTCTAGGAAAACAGATCGTAACCCCTAAAAGGACATGAAACAAAAAAAATTTCTTTCATGATTCAGATAGAGCATACAATTTCAAACAACTTTCTAATTTACTTCTATTAACAAATGTTATTCTTTCTCTTGGTTCATTTTGTTACAAAGCAGGGGCGTGCACGTCTAGAGCACTATATGGCAGCAGTTTTGCAAGAATGTTATCCATTTGCAAGAGCAGTAGGTGGCAGCACTACTTCCTGCCATGTAGTGCTCCAAACACCTACCTAGGTATATCTTCAACAAAGAATACCATAGGAACAAAGCAAATTTGATCATAGAAAACTGGAAACTTTTTAAAGTTGTATGCTCTGTCTGAATCACAAAAAGAAAATGTTTGGCTTTCATATCCCTTTAAGAACTAGGGATAGGCTGCACATTAAGAGCTAGGGATAGGCTGCACATTAAGAACTAGGGATAGGCTGCACATTAAGAACTAGGGATAGGCGGCACATTAAGAACTAGGGATAGGCTGCACATTTTCACAGTTTTGTCAGCTTAAACCAGAATTTCTGTTTTTGTTATTTCAGCTAACCCCAAACATTATATATAATTTGTTTCACAACATAAATAAATGTATCCTTTAATGAATTCATACGTACAATTTGTAAATCATTATTTTTCAAAACAATTGCAACAATTTGGGAACAAATATCAAATATTGTCTAACTTTTACAAATTAAAATACTTAATATTAAATTATATAAATGTATCTATACACATATCAATATCAATATATACACACAATATACACACATATGTATTTTTTAATACATTTTTAAACCTCCAGGCATTGTGTTGCACAAACATATTTCTTTCTCATGGTGGTGAGAGTCAACAATTCCTTACTGTCGGGAATTCATGTCCTGACCACCAGGAGGAGGCAAAGACACCCTACACCAGAGCTTTAAGTATCCCCTCTACTTCCCTTTCCCTCCCAGTAGTTTTTTGCCTCATTAAGGAGAAGGCAAGGATAGAGGTGTTTAGGAGTTATTGAAGATTTACAGGGATATTAATCCCACATTTTTCCTCTATGGATAGTTCCTGTATGAGAGGGACATAGGAGAGTACTGGCTGTGTAATGTAAATCTCCTCTTGGGAATTGTGGTCACAAGCCTGCCACGGGTGTCGCTGGGATAGTTCCGTCAGCCTCCTCCTGTCTGGCCATGAAGAGGTACTCCTTCAGAATATCCTCAGATGTTAGTTACAGTACTGGATGGGCTCTCTGCTGCATTCTCAAGATTATTTTCTGGGTAAGATCAGTGGAGTGGGCATTTCCTTTATAAGTACCTGCTTCCCCCACATAGCCCACAGGCTATCTGCAGATACACAGGTTAGTGTATTTTTAGCCAATTACACAGTCTCACTATATGACATATTAAGTGCATGCTGCCAGTCCCATGCATTCCTAAAGGTGCTTACTGAGCTTATACATGTGGGATGAGTAGGCAAATTCTGTTTCATACGGTTCATTGTTACAGAGCTTACTTGAAGGCAGGGCAATGGCAGCCTTTAAAGAAGTTATAGCTCATACAACTTGTTTCATCCATTTCTTGGTATTTCAAAAATGAGGCTTCAGTGCACCTTGGTCTTCTCTGCAGAGGCAACTTTTGTTAGGAAGGTCCTACAGGTGGTAGTTTCTGGTAAATAGGTGCCTGCCTTCTTTTTGTCCCACATATGTTCTCATGGAGTTCTCAGCTTGGGTATTATTTCCCAAGAGTAAGGAATTGTGGACTCTCACTACCATAAGAAAGAAAACATAATTTATTCTTACCTGATAAATTCCTTTCTTTCTTGGTGGTAAGAGTCCACAAACCTGTCCATTTTTGCTAGTTGGCAGCAGTTTTCGTTTGCACCTCTTTACCCTACTATCTTTCTTACTTCTTCCGCCTATCCTTGGCTATACCTAGTACTGGGAGGTAAAGGGAAGTAGAAGGGATACTTAAAGCTCTGGTGTAGGGTGTCTTTGCCTTCTCCTGATGACCATGACAGGGGCGGAACTACCATTGGTGCAGCAGGTGCAGTGGCATAAGTGCTGGAGGGGGACCATAGCAGTGATTCTACACATAACCATGTGCGGAAAGTGTACTTTCCTAATACAGGGAAGCATTTTATTAGTATAGGTTCTATCTATCATCAAAATCATAATACAGAACCTCATGTATATTATTATCATTGCTGATTACTGAGTTACCTTTAGGGGGGCCCAACAAAAGTTTTCCACCAGTCGGTCCGCTACTGGGCCAGTAGATGAATTCCTAATAGTAAGGAATTGTGGACTCTCACCACCAAGAAAGAAAGGGATTTTATCAAGTAAGAATAAATTATGTTTTCTCTTGTAAGGTGTATCCAGTCCACGGTTCATCCATTACTTGTGGGATATTCTCCTTCCCAACAGGAAGTTGCAAGAGGACACCCACAGCAGAGCTGTCTATATATCTCCTCCCCTAACTGCCACCCCCAGTCATTCTCTTGCAACTCTCGACAAGGGAAGTATCAAGAGATAAGTGGTGACTTAGTGTAGTGTTATCTTCAATCAAAAGTTTGTTATTTTTAAACGGTACCGGCGTTGTACTGTTTTTACTCTCAGGCAGAAATTAGATGAAGAATTCTGCCTGGAGGTTGATGATCTTAGCGGTTTGTAACTAAGGTCCATTGCTGTTCTCACACATAACTGAAGAGTATGGAAGAAAGCTTCAGTTGGGGGAACGGTCTGCAGATTACCTGCTTTGAGGTATGTTCAGTATTTTTATTTCTAGAGAGATGAAATAAGTTCTAGAAAATGCTGACAGAGCCTTGTGTATTTGAGGTAAGCCTGATGCAGTGATTTAACAGCGACTGGGATCATGCTTACAAAACAGGGTAATACTCATGTTAATATTATTCAGTGTCAAAACGTTTACATGTTTTCATAAATAGAACGTTTTTTCTCTGAGGGAGATAAATCTTTATTTGGGGCCTAGTTTTCGACATGGTTAGTCAGATACTCCTAGGAGTATTTTCTTAAGGCCCCTCTGACATCCAGTACATGGTGGGAGGGGCCTATTTTAGTGCTATTGCTGCGCAGTTTTAATCCAGCTTCCCTAGAGGAGTCCTTTGGCATCTGAGGACCATTATAAGGGGTTTATTCCTTCACCAAATTGTATTTGAGGGCAGGTAGGAGCCTCAGCAGAGCTGTGGCAGTTGATCAACTGTTTTTTTACCAGTGGTTGACGTTTTTGAATCCGGTTTGGGCGCTAAGGGGTTAATCATCCATTTGCAAGTGGGTGCAATGTTGCTTTAGTCCCTTACACACACTGTGAAAATTTCGAAGACTTTACTATATTTTTACACTGTTTTGCAGTTTAAGTGCTAGTTTTTTTCTCTTAAAGGCACAGTAACGTTTTTGTTTAATTACTGTTTCACCTTTATTAAAGTGTTTTCCAAGCTTGCTTGTCTCATTACTAGTCTGTTAAACATGTCTGACATAGAGGAAACTCCTTGTTCAATATGTTTGGAAGCCATGGTGGAACTCCCTCTTAGAATGTGTACCAAATGTACTGAAATTTCTATAAACTATAAAGACCATATTATGGCGCTTAAAGATTTATCTCCAGAGGATTCTCTGACTGAAAAAGGGAGATTATGCCATCTAGCTCTCCCCATGTGTCAGAACCTATAACTCCCGCTCAAGTGACGCCAAGTACATCTAGCGCGTCTAATTCTTTTACCTTACAGGATATGGCGGCAGTTATGACTAATACCCTTACAGAGGTATTGTCCAAACTGCCAGGGTTACAAGGAAAGCGAGACAGCTCAGGGGCCAGAACTAATACAGAGCTTTCTGACGCTTTAATACCTGTGTCCGATATACCCTCACAATACTCAGAAGCTGAGGCAGGAGAGCTTCTATCTGTGGGTGACATTTCAGATTCTGATTCTGAAATGACAGCGTTTAAATTTAAGCTCGAACACCTCCGCTTATTGCTTAGGGAGGTTTTAGCGACTCTGGATGACTGTGAACCCATTGTAGTTCCAGAGAAATTGTGTAAGATGGACAAGTACTTTGCAGTGCCTGTTTACACTGATGTTTTTCCAGTCCCTAAGAGGTTTTCGGAAATTATTACTAAGGAATGGGATAGACCAGGGGTGCCGTTCTCTCCCCCTCCTGCTTTTAAAAATATGTTTCCCATAGATGCCGCCATACGGGACTCGTGGCAGACGGTCCCTAAGGTGGAGGGAGCAGTCTCTACCCTAGCGAAGCGTACAATTATCCCCGTTGAGGACAGTTGTGCTTTCCTAGATCCTATGGATAAAAAATTGGAGGGTCTCCTTAAGAAAATTTTTATACATCAAGGTTTTATTCTCCAGCCTCTTGCATGCATTGCCCCAGTTACTGCTGCAGCGGCTTTCTGGTTCGAGTCTCTTGAGGAGGCTCTACAGGTGGAGACCCCGTTAGATGATATTTTAGACAGGATTAAAGCTCTTAAGTTAGCTAATTCCTTTATTTCTGACGCCGTTTTTCATTTAACCAAGCTGACGGCTAAGAATTCAGGTTTTGCCATTCTGGCGCGCATGGCGCTATGGCTTAAGTCCTGGTCAGCAGACGTTACTTCAAAGTCTAAGCTTCTTAACATCCCCTTCAAGGGACAGACCCTATTCGGGCCTGGTCTGAAGGAGATCATCTCTGACATTACTGGAGGAAAGGGTCATGCCCTTCCTCAGGATAGGTCCAGCAAATTAAGGACCATGCAGAATAATTTTCGTTCCTTTTGAAACTTCAAGGGTGGCGCAGCTTCGGTTTCCTCTAATGCAAAACAAGAGGGAAATTTCACCCAGTCCAAACCAGTCTGGAGACCTAACCAGACTTGGAACAAAGGGAAGCAGGCCAAGAAGCCTACTGCTGCCTCTAAGACAGCATGAAGGGGTAGCCTCCGATCCGGGACCAGATCTAGTAGGGGGCAGACTTTCTCTCTTCGCCCAGGCTTGGGCAAGAGACGTCCAGGATCCCTGGGCACTAGAGATTGTTTCCCAGGGTTATCTTCTGGAATTTAAAGGTTCATCTCCAAAGGGGAGATTTCATCTCTCACAATTATCTGCAAACCAGATAAAGAGAGAGGCATTTTTACGTTGCGTTCAAGACCTACTGGAACAGGGGCAGGGTTTCTATTCAAACCTGTTTATAGTTCCCAAAAAAGAGGGAAATTTCAGACCAATCTTGGATCTCAAAATCCTAAACAAATTTCTCAGGGTCCCATCCTTCAAAATGGAGACAATTCGAACCATCCTCCCTATGATCCAGGAGGGTCAATATATGACTACCGTGGACTTAAAGGATGCTTATCTACACATTCCGATTCACAGAGAGCATCATCAGTCCCTAAGGTTCGCCTTCCTAGACAGGCATTACCAGTTTGTGGCTCTTCCCTTCGGGTTAGCCACGGCGCCATTCTGAATCAGGCGTCGACTTTTCAAATCGCCAAGTCCCATACGGACATTGTTCTGGCCTTTCTGAGGTCTTACGGGTGAAAAGTGAACAGAGAAAAGAGTTCTCTTTCTCCCTTCACAAGAGTTTCCTTCCTAGGAACTCTGATAGATTCAGTAGAAATGAAGATTTTTCTGACGGAGGTCAGGATATCAAAGCTTCTAACTTCCTGCCGTGTTCTTCATTCCACTTCTCGGCCGTCAGTGGCTCAGTGTATGGAAATGATCGGCCTAATGGTAGCGGCAATGGACATAGTTCCGTTTGCCCGCCTACATCTCAGACCACTGCAACTTTGCATGCTCAATCAGTGGAATGGGAACTACACAGATTTGTCTCCTCTGTTAAATCTGGATCAAAAGACCAGGGATTCTCTTCTCTGGTGGTTATCTCGGGTTCACCTGTCCAGGGGAATGAGTTTCCGCAGGCCAGAATGGACTATAGTGACGTCAGATGCCAGCCTTCTGGGCTGGGGTGCGGTCTGGAACTCCCTGAAGGCTCAGGGTTCGTGGACTCCGATAAACATTCTGGAACTCAGAGCGATATTCAATGCTCTTCAGGCTTGGCCTCAGCTAGCTGCGGTCAAGTTCATCAGATTTCAGTCGGACAATATCACGACTGTAGCCTATATCAACCATCAGGGGGGAACAAGGAGTCCCCTGGCAATGATGGAAGTTTCAAAGATAATTCTATGGGCGGAGGTTTACTCTTGCCATCTATCTGCTATCCATATTTCAGGAGTAGAGAACTGGGAGGCGGACTTTCTAAGTCGGCAGACTTTTCATCCGGGGTAGTGGGAGCTCCATCCGGAGGTATTTGCCCAGCTGATTCAATTATGGGGCAAACCAGAACTGGATCTGATGGCGTCTCGTCAGAACGCCAAGCTTCCTCGTTACGGGTCCAGGTCGAGGGATCCCCAGGCGACGCTGATAGATGCTCTAGCAGTGCCCGGGTCCTTCAGCCTGGCTTATGTGTTTCCACCGTTTCCTCTCCTCCCTTGTCTGATTGCCAAGATCAAGCAGGAGAGAGCTTCAGTGATTTTGATAGCACCTGCGTAGCCACGCAGGACTTGGTATGCAGATCTGGTGGACATGTCATCCTTTCCACCATGGACTCTGCCGCTGAGGCAGGTACCTTCTACTCCAAGGTCCATTCAAACATCCAAATCTAGTTTCTCTGCGTCTGACTGCTTGGAGATTGAACGCTTGATTTTATCAAAATGTGGTTTCTCCGAGTCGGTCATTGATACCTTGATTCAGGCTCGAAAGCCTGTCACCAGGAAAATCTATCATAAAATATGGTGTAAATATCTTCATTGGTGTAAATCCAAGGGTTACTCGTGGAGTAAAGTCAGGATTTCCAGGATATTATCTTTTCTCCAAGAAGGATTGGAAAAGGGATTATCGGCTAGTTCCTTAAAAGGAAAGATTTCTGCTCTGTCTATTCTTTTGCACAAGCGTCTGGCTGACTCTCCAGACGTTCAGGTGTTTTGTCAGGCTTTGGTTAGAATCAGGCCTGTGTTTAAACCTGTTGCTCCACCATGGAGTTTAAATTTAGTTCTTAAGGTTCTTCAAGGGGTTCCGTTTGAACCCTTGCATTCCATAGATATCAAGCTTTTATCTTGGAAAGTTCTGTTTTTAGTAGCTATCTCTTCGGCTCGAAGAGTTTCAGAGTTATCTCCCTTGCAGTGTGATTCCCCTTATCTGATCTTCCATGCAGATAAGGTAGTTTTGCGTACCAAACCTGGGTTTCTTCCTAAGGTAGTATCTAATAGGAATATCAATCAGGAAATTGTTGTTCCGTCACTGTGTCCTAATCCTTCTTCAAAGAAGAAACGTCTGTTACACAATCTTGACGTGGTTCGTGCTTTAAAGTTTTATTTGCAAGCTACTAAGGATTTTCGGCAAACATCTGCATTGTTTGTTATCTACTCTGGAAAGAGGAGAGGCCAAAAGGCTTCGGCAACTTCTCTTTCTTTTTGGCTAAGAAGCATAATTCGTTTAGCCTATGAGACTGCTGGCCAGCAGCCTCCTGAAAGAATTACAGCTCATTCTACTAGAGCGGTATCTTCCACATGGGCTTTTAAACATGAGGCCTCTGTTGAACAGATTTGTAAGGCGGCGACTTGGTCTTCGCTTCATACTTTTTCTAAATTCTACAAATGTGATACTTTTGCTTCCTCAGAGGCTATTTTTGGGAGAAAGGTCTTACAGGCAGTGGTGCTTTCTGTTTAAGTACCTGCCTTGTCCCTCCCTTCATCCGTGTCCTAAAGCTTTGGTATTGGTATCCCACAAGTAATGGATGAACCCGTGGACTGGATACACCTTACAAGAGAAAACAAAATTTATGCTTACCTGATAAATTTCTTTCTCTAGTGGTGTATCCAGTCCACGGCCTGCCCTGTCACTTTAAGGCAGGTGTTTTTATTTTTTAAACTACAGTCACCACTGCACCCTATAGTTTCTCCTTTTTCTTACTTGTCTTCGGTCGAATGACTGGAGGTGGCAGTTAGAGGAGGAGCTATATAGACAGCTCTGCTGTGGGTGTCCTCTTGCAACTTCCTGTTGGGAAGGAGAATATCCCACAAGTAATGGATGAACCCGTGGACTGGATACACCACAAGAGAAAGAAATTTATCAGGTAAGCATAAATTTTGTTTTTCCATCTTTTCATATTTCAGGGGCTAAGAAACCTCATTTTCTAAGACTTTTTTTCCCCCCCTACTTAAATGTATATATAAAACACTTGAATAGCTCTGGAAATATAAGCGACTGGCTTACTCCAAGCCCCTGACTTCATGTATGTACCTGGGCTCACTTATACAGATTTAAAACAATACTTTATCAATTACACAACTCCATATTTCCCCAAATCAGGATTTCCAATTATCCTTGAAAAATGTATAATTGTGTAAACAGAATTGTCTGAATTTTAGGACTCGTGAATACAGGGCTTGACCAAACCCAGGTGCCACTGGTACCTTAAAATTAGGCCCTGGCTCCCTGCTTTAGAGCCCCCAAGACACCAATGGGCGCCCCCCACTGCTCATCCTCAAGCCGCACATAAAATGTAACCTACTGTGGCTGGATCCTTTCTAGGACTCTCAGCTTTTAAATACAAATACAACTTTGACCAAGCCCTCCTGCATAGCTTCTTTCCCACATGGGGTGGGTAGGTAATGAAACTTAATTTCATGTGGGATGCCTGCTGCAGCTATTCATTGACTTCTAAGTTTTGAACAAATTGTGTCAAGCCCTGCACTAAGAAATTATTGCTTTTAAGCCCTGTTAAAAAAATACCCACTATGGTAGAATTCTGTGGTTTTTTTAAAGCTTTACACTCATTCCCTTTTGCAGTCTTACAGAACTTCTGTGGGACATTTGTGGTGTAATAACTTCCTCTGTATTGTGCAGAGAGGTAACGTAACCTATCAGAAATATTTTTTTTTTTTTCAAAATCCACATGCCCAGTTATTCACATGTTAATAAACATGAATGTTTCCTGTTTAAATAGAAAAAAAAACCAACTCAAATCACCTGTTAAAAATCTAAAACTTGTACACAACTTAAAAGGACAGATCAAATAAAAAATGTTTTTAGAGTATTATGAAGTTTGTTCCATGTGAAAGTGTATGATGGGTTCTAACAATTTTAGATGTTGTTTTACTCCCATATATTTGCTCCTTAAACTGTGGCCATTCCCTCTTAAAAACCTTTTTTTTTTTAAGGCGTGGTAGGCCAATCGTAGACCATTTACTCCACGACGAATCCACAAGCTCTTGTTCTAGACAGCAGATCCATTTATCCTGCACATGAGCTTGCTATTTTAAAGTCAATGGAGGAAACTAAGCTAGGTTGGATAGGCGGGCTATTTTAGGGGAATGGCAGCGGTTTCTGGGGTCAATATATGGGTGTATGCTAATTGTCAATTTACTCTGAAGTATATGAAATTGTTACCTGCACATGATGAATTGATGATACTGATTATGTGATACACTTACATTCAAAGATACTGGGCAGATTCCGGGCATTCATTATCAATATTAAATAAATTGGTCATCAAGATTTACTGTGAAACCCCATAAAAGCCTATTTTTTATTGTACTAATTCACAATGGCTCTTTTAAAGGGACATATAGCAGTGAATAAATGCTGGTTATAATGATTTTTTTTAAAGAAATGAGTAGCCTGAGAATAGTATGTACATTATTTAAATTATTTACATGTGGAAGAAATAAATGTAAAGTTTACGTTTTTATAAAGTAATGGACGCCACCAAGTCTTCTTTTTCTGCTGAGGACTTCTGATTTGTGCAAACAGCAGCCGTGAACAATATAGTAGTGTTAAAGGGACTTTAAAAAACAATCTGAGAGTGTTCAGGGTCCCTTTAATAGATCTGAAAGGTCTTCAAAAAAAACAACCAAATAAAATAAAACAAAAAACCTGCATACTATGTGTTTGCACACAAAAATAATTGGCTAAAATTAGGTCGCTTGCCCCTTGTTTGTTTTGTTTTTGTTTTGTGTTTTTTTAAACTTCATGTTTAAAGTGTTTGTTTTAGATTATTTTTGTTTGAAAGATGAATGAGAATGTTGCTGCAGATCAGTGACAACGTAATAAATGTCTTATCATGGTCTACTAACCAGATAAACCTGCTTTATTTTGTTCACATTACAGTAGCTGTGTTGTTGTTAAGAAATTGCCCTTTGAAACGTTTTATGGCGTTTATTTCTATACATCTTGTTAAGAGATGACCAGTCTTTTATCTCTCCTATCTCTGGTTTGGGAGAAGTATAGGCTGCTGTGGTCTTTTGTCTCATTGACTACCCAGAACTATTTATCATCCTGTAACACTGGTTTCTCTGACATCAGACAGTGAGGCACACAGGCCCTTATTGCAGTTTGTTAAACCAGCCATGTTAAAAACATAAAATGGTAACTCAGGTTATTTTTTCTTCTAAGGCTGCAATTTGAATCTGTGTCTCCACCCCAAGTAAAGTAATACCATATCACAGAAAAACTGGTCAAGCACACATTAAACTATATGAAACAGGTGTTCCACGGGTTTAACAAATGCTTTATTTTATGGAATTTCAAAGAGATTCACATGAGCAATATCAGGTTTCAGTAAATGGATTCCTCCTCCCTATTCCTGGCCGCTAGTCGGCGTCGGGTGGAGGGTTCGGACAAGAAGGCAGAATCCTTTGGATGAGGTAGCTAGCAGTCAGGGAAAAGGAGAAACAATTCAATCCGGGTCAGAGCCAATCAGGCAGCAGAGGTACCAAATTCTAAGACAAAGAATAGTCCATAGTTCAGGCAAAGTCATCAACAACTGGGCTACGAGGTGCAAAATTGAGCGGCAAAAGAGCAATCCGGGGTTCAGGCAAAAGTCGCAATAACTAACTTCCAAAACACACAGCTCAGGCAGAAACATTTCTAGAGTGACTAAGATGGCACAAAAACCACAACAACGCTATTAAAAGGAACATGCATACGTAGCAATGAGCACAGAAAAGTCAAGATCACACTGCCCGAAACCGCGTCAAATACATTGCACAACTATAATGATACTAAAATTCAAAAGTAAAATGGCAAAAGCAAGTTTAAAGGGGAAAAAAGGGTGCATAAGTGCCCCTAGTGGGCATGGATGGAAGGGACATGACAAGGAAAATATATGTGGCCAAATCCACTTAAAGGGACACTGAACCCAATTTTTTTCTTCGATGATTTAAATAGAGCATGGAATTTTAAGCAACTTTCTAATTTACTCCTATTATCAAATTTTCTTAATTCTCTTACGCCTAGATTTAGAGTTTGGCGTTAGCCGTCAAAAGCAGCGTTAAGGGCTCCTAACGCTGCTTTTTACCGCCCGCTGGTATTTAGAGTCAGTCAGGAAAGGGTCTAACGCTCACTTCCAAGCCGCAACTTTTCCATATCGCAGATCCCCTTACGCCAATTGCGTATCCTATCTTTTCAATGGGATCTGCCTAACGCTGGTATTTAGAGTCTTGGCTGAAGTGAGCGGTAGAGCCTCTACCGACAAGACTCCAGCTGCAGAAAAAAGTCAGTAGTTAAGAGCTTTCTGGGCTAATGCCGGTTTATAAAGCTCTTAACTACTGTGCTCTAAAGTACACTAACACCCATAAACTACCTATGTACCCCTAAACCGAGGTCCCCCCACATCGCCGCCACTATAATAAAATTTTTTAACCCCTAATCTGCCGACCGCACACCGCCGCCACCTACATTATACCTATAAACCCCTAATCTGCTGCCCCTAACATCGCCGACACCTACATAATATTTATTAACCCCTAATCTGCCCCCCCAACGTCGCCGCTACCTAACTACACTTATTAACCCCTAATCTGCTGATCGGAGCTCGCCGCTACTCTAATAAATGTATTAACCCCTAAACCGCCTCACTCCCGCCTCAAAAACCCTATAATAAATAGTATTAACCCCTAATCTGCCCTCCCCAACATCGCCGACACCTAACTTCAAGTTTTAACCCCTAATCTGCCGACCGGACCTCGCCGCTACTCTAATAAATGTATTAACCCCTAAAGCTAAGACTAACCCTAACACCCCCCTAAGTTAAATATAATTTTTTTCTAACTAAATAAATTAACTCTTATTAAATAAAGTATTCCTATTTAAAGCTAAATACTTGTAAAATAAACCCTAAACTAGCTACAATATAACGAATAATTATATTGTAGCTATTTTAGAATTTATATTTATTTTACAGGCAACTTTGTATTTATTTTAACTAGGTACAATAGCTATTAAATAGTTATTTACTATTTAATAGCTACCTAGTTAAAATAATTACAAAATTACCTGTAAAATAAATCCTAACCTAAGTTACAATTAAACCTGACACTACACTATCAATAAATAAATTAAATCAATTAACTACAAGTACCTACAATTAAATAAACTAAACTAAATTACAAAAACAAACAAACACTAAATTACAAAAAATAAAAAAAGTTTACAAGAATTTTAAGCTAATTACACCTACTCTAAGCCCCCTAATAAAATAACAAAGCCCCCCAAAATAAAAAAATTCCCTACCCTAATCTAAATTAAAAAAGTTAACAGCTCTATTACCTTACCAGCCCTTAAAAGGGCTTTTTACGGGGCATGCCCCAAAGAAATCAGCTCTTTTGCCTGTAAAAAAACACAATACCACCCCCCAACATTACAACCCACCACCCACATACCCCTACTCTAACCCAAACCCCCCTTAAATAAACCTAACACTACCCCCCTGAAGATCTCCCTACCTTGATTCGTCTTCACCCAACCGGGCACCGATGGACCAAAAGAAGACATCCGGAGCAGCAGAAGTCTTCATCCTATCCGGGCAGAAGAGGACATCCGGACCGGTAGACATCTTCATCCAAGCGGCATCTTCTATCTTCATCCATCCGGAGCGGAGCCATCTTCTTCCAGCCGACGCGGATCCATCCTCTTCTACTGTTGTCTACTCGCCGAATGAAGGTTCCTTTAAATGACGTCATCCAAGATGGCGTCCCTCAAATTCCGATTGGCTGCTAGGATTCTATCAGACAATCGGAATTAAGGTAGGAAAAATCTGATTGGCTGATTGAATCAGATTCAAGTTCAATCGGATTGGCTGATCCAATCAGCCAATCAGATTGAGCTCGCATTCTATTGGCTGTTCCGATCAGCCAATCCGATTGAACTTGAATCTGATTGGCTGATTCAATCAGCCAATCAGATTTTTCCTACCTTAATTCCGATTGGCTGATAGAATCCTATCAGCCAATCGGAATTCGAGGGACGCCATCTTGGATGACGTCATTTAAAGGAACCTTCATTCGGCGAGTAGGCGTCGGTAGAAGAGGATAGATCCGCGTCGGCTGGAAGAAGATGGCTCCGCTCCGGATGGATGAAGATAGAAGATGCCGCTTGGATGAAGATGTCTACCGGTCCGGATGTCCTCTTCTGCCCGGATAAGATGAAGACTTCTGCCGCTCTGGATGTCTTCTTTTGGTCCATCGGTGCCCGGTTGGGTGAAGACGACTCAAGGTAGGGAGATCTTCAGGGGGGTAGTGTTAGGTTTATTTAAGGGGGGTTTGGGTTAGAGTAGGGATATGTGGGTGGTGGGTTGTAATGTTGGGGGGGTGTTATTGTGTTTTTTTACAGGCAAAAGAGCTGATTTCTTTGGGGCATGCCCCGCAAAAGCCCTTTTAAGGGCTGGTAAGGTAATAGAGCTGTTAACTTTTTTAATTTAGAATAGGGTAGGGAATTTTTTATTTTGGGGGGCTTTGTTATTTTATTAGGGGGCTTAGAGTAGGTGTAATTAGCTTAAAATTCTTGTAAACTTTTTTTATTTTTTGTAATTTAGTGTTTTTTTTTTTTGTAATTTAGTTTAGTTTATTTAATTGTAGGTACTTGTAGTTAATTGATTTCATTTATTTATTGATAGTGTAGTGTCAGGTTTAATTGTAACTTAGGTTAGGATTTATTTTACAGGTAATTTTGTAATTATTTTAACTAGGTAGCTATTAAATAGTAAATAACTATTTAATAGCTATTGTACCTAGTTAAAATAAATACAAAGTTGCCTGTAAAATAAAAATAAATTCTAAAATAGCTACAATATAATTATTCATTAAATTGTAGCTAGTTTAGGGTTTATTTTACAGGTAAGTATTTAGCTTTAAATAGGAATACTTTATTTAATAAGAGTTAATTTATTTACTTAGATTAAAATTATATTTAACTTAGGGGGGTATTAGGGTTAGGGTTAGACATAGCTTTAGGGGTTAATACATTTATTAGAGTAGCGAAGAGGTCCGGCCGGCAAATTAGGGGTTAATACTTGAAGTTAGGTGTCGGCGATGTTAAGGAGGGCAGATTAGGGGTTAATACTATTTATTATAGGGTTTTTGAGGCGGGAGTGAGGCGGTTTAGGGGTTAATACATTTATTAGAGTAGCGGCGAGCTCCGGTTGGCAGATTAGGGGTTAATAAGTGTAGGTAGGTGGCGGCGACGTTGGGGGGGCAGATTAGGGGTTAATAAATATAATATAGGGGTCGGCGGTGTTAGGGGCAGCAGATTAGGGGTACATAGGGATAATGTAGGTTGCGGCGGTGTACGGAGCGGCAGATTAGGGGTTAATTGTGTAATGCAGGTGTCAGCGATAGCGGGGGCGGCAGATTAGGGGTTAATAAGTGTAAGATTAGGGGTGTTTAGACTCGGGGTTCATGTTAGGGTGTTAGGTGCAGACTTAGAAACTGTTTCCCCATAGGAAACAATGGGGCTGCGTTAGGAGCTTAACGCTGCTTTTTTGCAGGTGTTAGGTTTTTTTGCAGCCCAAACTGCCCCATTGTTTCCTATGGGGGAATCGTGCACGAGCACGTTTTTCCAGCTAGCCGCTACCGTAAGCAACGCTGGTATTGAGAGTTGAAGTGGCGGTAAATATGCCTTTACGCTCCCTTTTTGGAGCCTAACGCAGCCCTTCAGAGAACTCTCAATACCAGAGTTGTTTAAAAGGTGCGGGGGGGAGAAAAAGGAGCGTTAGCTACGCGGGTCTTTACCGACAAAACTCTAAATCTAGCCGTTAGTATCTTTATTTGAAATGCAAGAATGTAAGTTTAGAAGCCGGCCCATTTTTGGGGAACAACCTGGGTTGTTCTTGCTGATTGGTGGATAAATTCATCCACCAATGAAAAAGTGCTGTCCAGAGTACTAAAGCAATAAAAAAGCTTAGATGCCTTCTTTTTCAAATAAAGTTAGCAATAGAATGAAGAAAAATTATTAATAGGAGTAAATTAGAAAGTTGCTTAAAATGTCATGCTCTATTTGAATCACAAAAGAAAAAATTTGGGTTCAGTGTCCCTTTAATGCAGTAGAATTGCATAATTAACAAGTGCATAATAAAAAGACAATGATTCAACACAATTTATTTTTTCTCCCATTTTCTGGCCCCCTGTATCATGTGACAGACATTAGCCAATCACAGACTAGTATACATATACCCTGTGAGCTTGTGCACATGCTCAATAGGATCTTGTTCCCCAGAAAGTGTGAATATAAAAAGACTGTGCAAAATGTGATAATGGAAGTAAATTGGAAAGTGTCTTAAAACTGCTGCTCTTCTTTCTGAATCATAAAGTTTATTTTATAAGTTACATGAAGTAGTAATAACATACTTTAATGTGCTAAAGCACTTACATATTAAATACAATTGCTTACTTGTTTAAGTCAGCTTCAGATCAGCAGTTCAATACTGGTTCTGAGCTGAACTTGGCCAGTAAACCAATCAGGGCAACATATCTGTGTAGCCATCAATCACAAGACTCAGCTTAGGACGGTCACTGTATTGAATTTGAGTGTGACAGTCTATTTTTTGATAATTATCGACATGTTAACAGCTGCTAATGAATGCACAGTCACAACCTTTTTTATTGTTAATCTGCCGCACTTTTTATTAATTATGGGCCAGATAACAAGTGGCTGGTATTAAAAGTTTACAGCAATGCGATTGCGACCTCGTGTTCATATCGCTGGGAAGCATTGTGCTCGCAAGAGCGCGTTTCCATAGGCTCCTTTGGGAGCCTCATCACCAGCGAAGGGGGTAAGTCGCACAGCGATGGCAGAAAATATAAATATATATGTATATAAGCATATAAATATATATTTACTGGGAACACACAGTTCTCATAGACCACAATGTAAAGATACTTTTTTTCTAACACCCCACTCCCGCCGATTTTAAACCCAAAATACTGCCTAGTGCAGTAATTTCTTCTACAAGATATGACAAGTCCACGGATTTCATCCTTACTTTAAGGATGAACTTAACCTCCTGCTAACCGGAAGTGGCAAAGAGCACCACAGCAGAGCTGTATATATATCTCCTCCCTTCCCTCCACCCCCAGTCATTCTCTTTGCCTGTGTTAGTAATAGGAAGAGGTAAAGTGAGGTGTTAGTTTAGATTCTTCAATCAAGAAGTTTTTTTATTTTAAAATGGTGCCAGTGAGTACTATTTTTCTCAGGGGGAAATCGTCAGTCTATTGCTTCCCAAGAGGAGTGGAGACATCTTATTTTCTGCCCTGATGTTGATGATCTTAGCAAACATTATCTAAGATGGTTCCCACAACACAGCTGAAGGTAGTGTAAGAAAATCTTCAGTGTGGAGAACGGTGTCTTGCTACAAGCAGCATTGAGTTATGTTCAGTCTTTTGTTTCTGGGGAGACTTGATGCATCAGAACAGGCTGACATTTTTCCCTATATGGGGAAGGGTAAGCAGTATACACTATAGGAAAGGAAATGGTGTACCTGGAATCCCTTTATATTATTTGCCAAAGTATGTAAAAATAACTTTGAGGCTTATTTTGGGCTGGACGCTGGGAGTTGCGGTTTGCTTAAGGGCTGTTAACTTTTTTATTGGCCTGAAGGAGTGCAAGGTTACGATATTCTCTGTGTATACAAGAGGGCACATGGCTTCTATTTTTTCTACAGTCGACATGTTGTTTTTACTTGCGACCCATGCGGGTCTTAGTCAGGCTTAGAGTAACGCCCATGGTGGGCGGGGCCTATTTTTGTGTGCTCAGACGCGCAGTATCATCTGGATCGCATAGCAAGCAGAGGCTGGGGCTCTGGTGGGGCCTAAGTTGTGTCGGCCTATCGAAGGGTTTTTTCAAGCTTATCAGGCTACAACAAGTGCATTCCGGGGGCAGGTAGGCGCCACAGCAGAGCTGTGGCGTGGTGCAGGGGCCAAATTTAGATAAAAAAAAATTCTTGTTATAATCGATATATATTGTGTTATTACATATCTAAGCAAGTGGATGCAATGCTAATTGAGTATTTTGGGCACTTTAAAATAATATTTTCTGGTCCAAACACGTTTTTGCAAATCTCAGAAAAATAGTTGCGCTTTTAAAATTTAAAGGCGCAGTACAGTTTTTTTGCATTATCTTTTTTGCATATAATTTGAATTCAGAGCTCAATAATGTTAGCAAAGTACGACTATTATTAATATTGCTAGTCTGTTTAACATGTCTGACACTGAGGAGGAAACTCCTTGCTCTATGTGTTTAGATGCCACTGTGGAACCCCCTCTGTTTTTTTGTCCCACGTGTACTGAGAGGGCCTTACAATGTAAAACACAAATTTTATGTAAAGAAAATATGTCTAAGGATGATTCTCAGTCTGAGGAGAATCAGGGTATACTGCTAACTTCTCCCCAAGCGTCATAACTTTTAACGCCCACCCAAGCGACGCCTGGTTCTTCAACCGCGTCTAATTCCTTTACTCTGCAGGATATGGCTGCAGTTATGTCAACTACCCTTACAGAGGTATTATCCAAGTTGCCAGTGTTACAGGGCAAACGCAGTAGGACAGAGGTCAATGTGAATGCTGAGTCCTCTGATGCTTTGTTAGCTATTTCCGATGTACCCTCACAGGGATCTGAATTGGGGGTCAGGGAACTTCTGTCTGAGGGGGAACTTTCCGATTCGGGAAGTGCGTTACCTCAGACGGACTCGGACGTCATGTCCTTTAGATTTAAGCTTGAACACCTCCGTCTGTTACTTTGGGAGGTTTTAGCGACTCTGGATGACTGTGACTCTATTGTGGTACCACCAGAGAAATTGTGTAAGATGGACAAATACTTAGAGGTACCTGCTTACACTGATGTTTTTCCGGTTCCGGAGATTATTAAGAGGGAATGGGACAGACCGGGTATCCCGTTCTCACCCTCTCCTAATTTCAAAAAGATGTATCCCATATCTGACACTGTTCGGGACTCTTGGTAATCAGTCCCTAAGGTGGAAGGAGCTATATCTATGTGAAACGATAGATAATGGAATTTGTTAAACTATATCAACCCTGTACCAGATTAAGAGCCTCCCTAACTGGTGGAATCTCTCACTAATAATTCAACAGTTTACAATATGTAGATGTGGGTTTGTAGGGGGCGCCAGAGACAATCAGGTAATCAAAATTTAACGATGTGAGTGAATAAATCGCTCACTTTATTCTTTATAGATTTGGTAGTGCAATAGTAGAGCAATTATATAAAATAATTTATCAAATACTCAATTGATGTGTGAAAAATAATGAAAAAGTGAAAAATATTCAATAATTAAAAAAAAATAAAAAAATAATTAATTGTGCACTAGTCAGTGTAAATGCTTCTCAAAAATCTCATTTTAAAAAAGATAACCCAAAAAAATGTGATTCCAGTATATGTGTGTATTCAAGTGAAAATAAATAAATAAACAAATTGGTGTGATATTTAGTGTATAATAATAAACACAATCTGGGTTAGCAAGATAAAATGGTTAATCCTATTGTGCAAATTAAAAAACTAAAACTATACTAAAATTCCTGAATCAATGCTCGTAAAAAACAATCAATATATTTTAGGAATTGAGACTACTTCAAAAATGCGGGATAAGATATTTAATTCTAATTAGATTCAATTTGATTATAAAAAACACATCTTAAAAAACATATTAAAAAGATGTTAAAAAGATGACATTCATATAGTACTAAACATTAATTAATAACAATGTATCCTAAACCAATTCATCCTTCCTTGTAGTCCGACCTAAAAGAAGAACATCATATTATATTATATACAAAAAAAGAACCATTCAGCTCCCAGAACCGTTATCACCTTAACACCTGCCGTAATATACAGCATTTACGGAGGGACTTAGGTGTATGAACGAGAGGAGCGAGAAATATACTATCGGAGATATATAATACCAGAGTCTTAATTCAAAAAGTGTGCACACCAACGGAGATTCTTGAACGTCGCTGATTGGTCACTGGGATCCATGTGATCGAAAATACCCATCTTTGGATACAAGGTAACGGCTGAAAGACTCCGCAGTGAGAAAAGACTGAAAAATAAAACCACTGCTGAAAGTAACATCCTAAGGTGAAGTGATCACAATTACTTTAACAACAGCTAAATCAGAACACAAAGTAACTATTATCCTTGCGATTGAGCTTATTGGGGCACTAGACTCAGAAAAAGTCTCATATATCTAGGTCTGTGCTTGCTTCTAGAAATACGTCAAAGTTATAGACTGTTGAACTGTTCGGTCAGAGACTGGTCTAATACAAATATCCATTGATAACTTTTAAGAGTGCTTATCGTCAGGGCCGCCACTAGAAATTTTGGGGCCCCTGACTTAACCATTGATCAGGGCCCCCCCCCCCCCCTCCTTTGACGTGCAATTTTTGACCAAGTGACTAAAACGTATATGGACTTTATTCTTAAGTGTCTATTTAAACTTGGAAATGTTGTAAAGGTAGTAACATACACACACACAGGCACACTCATACACTGAAACACACACACACACTCACACATAAAGAGACACAGACACCCAAACAGACACTTAGCACTTGTTTACATTGACCTGACAAGTATTGAGGTAAACTACAGTTTTGTAAAAAAAGGAGATTTAGAAAACAAAATATGGAGTTCTGATTATCTTTTTGTAAAGAAAGATGCCAACTAAATGATGACAACAGCATGCAGTGGCTGAAAGGAAGGGCCCTGAATGGCCTAAACAATAATTTAAAGGTTAAATGGTAGATTGGTGACTTCCGGAAAGGTCTCATTGGTCTCAAAGTCTGTAGAGAGATGTGAATAATCAGTAGTAAGGTCAAAATGTCCTAAAAAGGAACAGACAATGGACTCACACACACACACAAACTTGCACATACACCCAGAAAATACACACCCTCACAGAGACATCCACAGAAAACACAGACATACCTACACACACACACACACACACCCTCACAGAGACATCCACAGAAAACACAGACATACACACCCACCCTCACAGAGGCATCCAGAGAAAATACACAAAGACAAACACACGCCCACCCTCACAGAGACACCCATAGAAAAAGCTCAAAGACATATGCATACACCCTTACAGACATCCACAGAAAATGCACAAAGACATACACACCCACGCGCACAGAGATACCAACAGAAAAAAAAATACATACACACTCATAGACACACAAACCAAAGCACAAAGACATAAACACAGACACCCACAGAAACACTCACAGGAGGAAACATTTATGCACCTTGCATCCCCTAAATCAACAGTGTGTGACATGCATGATAAAAAAAAATGCAGAAATTAAGAGATTACTTTTTAAAGAATCATATTTGTAAATGTGCAAACAAAAATAATTCTGTGAATTCAAAATTGTACATTAATGATCTGGGTAGATGACTAGATGAAGAAAAGTACTTTTAAAAGGTTGACATATGTTTGTTTGATATTTTCCCCAACCAAGAGCACCATTTCAAATATAGTCTACAATTGTTCCCATCTGACAGCTGTACTTGTGGATTTTGAAAATGCTGTACTCTATATGGTCTTGGTGGAACCATAAGCTGCGGTACTCATACCATTAGATCTGGTTAAATGCAGGATTTAAGCTTGTTGGTATGCATTTCAAAATTAAGTCTGCTATAGAGTAAACTGAACAGTTTTAAGTTAACCTGTCTCATTTCCAACACTGAGCAATCTTAGTCTGAGAGTATATCATGTTATGCAGATGTAAAAATCATAGATAAAATGCCTCCTTGTATCTGGAAAGTCCTTGCATAAAGGGGCAGTAAATTGGAATGTAATATATATATCATTTGTGTATTGAAGAGGAAACATTTCTGCATGGTTTTAAATATAGAATTTCTACAGCATTGTCAAATAATCATAAATACACTGCTGCTAAAAAAATGTGTTTTTATGGACCCCTGGCCCCACCATACAACTACTACCACACTGAAGTTACAATCTTAAATTGCACAAAGAAATAAAAAAACATTTGCTAAGTAATTCCTACCTCCTCTGCAAATTAAAGTGATCAGCCGTCTGACTCAAGCACACACTCTACAAACAAAGTGCCAAGTCTGTCTCACACTGTGCATAGTGGTTTAGTGCACACTCAGAAATCTTCTAAAATGCTAATACTTTACTCCTTGTAATAACATTTCCCATGCTCAATTAGCACTCTGCTGTAGTACCCACTGGTGGCTGCCAAAATTTAAAAAAAAAAAAAATTTTTTTTTTTTTTTAGTTCTTGCCTCATGGGGCCCCCCTAGCCCATTGGGCCCCTGACAGGAGTCACCCCTGTCACCCCCTGATGGCGGCCCTGCTTATCGTTTTCTTAGACATTTTTTATGTATGATAAATTACTGAATGAATTGGTTTAGGATACATTGTTATTAATTAATGTTTAGTACTATATGAATGTTAGACACCGGTGTCATCTTTTTAATATGTTTTTTAAGATGTGTTTTTTATAATCAAATTGAATCTAATTAGAATTAAATATCTTATCCCACATTTTTGAAGTAGTCCCAATTCCTAAAATATATTGATTGTTTTTTACGAGCATTGATTCAGGAATTATAGTATAGTTTTAGTTTTTTAATTTGCACAATAGGATTAACCATTTTATCTTGCTAACCCAGATTGTGTTTATTATTATACACTAAATATCACACCAATTTGTTTATTTATTTATTTTCGCTTGAATACACACATATATTGGAATTGCATTTTTTTTGGATTATCTTTTTTAAGATGAGATTTTTGAGAAGCATTTACACTGACTAGTGCACAATTAATTATTTCTTTTTTTTCTTAATTATTGAATATTTTTCACTTTTTCATTATTTTTCACACATCAATTGAGTATTTGATAAATTATTTTATATAATTGCTCTACTATTGCACTACCAAATCTATAAAGAATAAAGTGAGCGATTTATTCACTCACATAGTTAAATTGTGATTCCCTGATTGCCTCTGGCGCCCCCTACAAACCCACATCTACAAGGAGCTATATCTACCCTAGCGAAGCATACAACTATTCCTATTGAGGACAGCTGTGCTTTTAAAGACCCTATGGATATGAAATTAGAGGGTCTTTTAAAGAAATTGTTTATTCATCAGGGTTTCCTCTTACAACCAACGGCCTGCATTGTACCAGTTACCACTGTGGTGGCCTTCTGGTTTGATGCTTTAGAAGAGTCTCTTAGGACTGAGACTCCTTTAGAGGATATTTTAGATAGAATTAAGGCTCTTAAGCTGGCTAATTCTTTTATTACAGATGCCGCCTTTCAGATTGCCAAATTGGCGGCTAAGAATGCCGGATTTGCTATTTTAGAGCGTTATGGTTAAAATCTTGGTCTGCTGATGTGTCATCTAAGTCAAAGCTTTTGGCTATTCCTTTCAAGGGGAAGACCCTATTCGGGCCTGACTTGAAAGAGATAATTTCTGGCATTACGGGAGGTAAGGGTCATCTCCTACCTCAGGATGGAACTGCTAAACTGATGGGTAAACAAAATAATTTTCGTTCCTTTCGGCACTTTAAAGGAGTCTCCTCTTCTTCCTCTTCTTCCGCCAAGCAGGAAGGGAATTTTGCTCAGGCCAAGTTCGTCTGGAGACCCAACCAGGCTTGGAACAAGGGTAAACAACCCAAGAAGCCCTCTGCTGCTACAAAAACAGCATGAAGGGGCGGCCCCCGATCCGGGACCGGATCTAGTAGGGGGCAGACTCTCTCTCTTTGCCCAGGCTTGGGTAAGAGATGTTCAGGATCCTTGGACAAGGGTATCAGCTGGTATTCAAAAGTTCTCTCCCAAGGGGGAGGTTTCTTCTTTCACGATTGTCTGCAGACTAGAAAAAAAGATAGGCGTTCTTACGTTGTGTAAAAGACCTCTCTACTATGGGAGTAATTTGTCTCGTTCCAAGACAAGGGTTTTACTCATATTTTTGTGGTCCCTAAAAAAGAGGGCACGTTTCGACCCATTTTAGATCTAAAGAGTCTAAACAAGTTTCTCAGAGTCCCATCCTTCAAAATGGAGACTATTCGAACAATTCTGCCATTGATCCAGGAGGGTCAATATATGACTACTGTGGACTTAAAGGGACACAAAACCCACGAAACAATTGACCTCCAATAGCCAGAGCACTATAAATATGTGCATTTTGTAATTACAATAGCGCTTCATATATCAACAGATTTTTAGTTTTTTACTTCTGAATTTTTATTGATTTCCGAACCCACCGACCGGCAATAAGTTTTAATTCTCCAATCCACATCGATAACTCCAGTTATCAAGATGGCGAATTTTCTTCGGTATGCGCATGCGCGATTTAACCTACTCGTCATAACAGACGTCACCGCAGGAAAACATGCAGACCCACATAATCTATATCCAACATAGATGATGACAACGCTGAAGATAGAAGTGATGTAATTATGAGCGCAGCGCTGCAAGAATCTCCCTAACAATAACGAGCACAATATAAATATATATAATTATTTATATAATGAAATTCAGTGAGAGCCCTATTCAGTGAGAACAAGACAACCTATGCAATCGATTGTCCTGTTCAAAGCGCTTGCGTTACTCCCATAACATTGTATGGGTAAATGGAGTCATTGCACGCATATGCGCATGCGTGGGTAGACAAATCGATATGCGCATGCGCATGGTCAAAAGAACGCTAAATAATGAGATGCAAGAAAATAAATTTCAATTGGGAAGTTTGTTGGATCGTGCGCCTCCCATATTTGAGGGTTGTCTGATGTGACGTAATACCCAAAAATAAAATTTAATTATTATCACGTTTAGAAGCTTCGTTACAAGCAGCAAATAGGTATGTTATAATATTTATACATTCTAAATTTAATATTTGTGGTCTGTTGGTGCAAAAAATTAGAAAGTTTTGGAATCCTTTAAAGGATGCATACCTTCATATTCCTATCCACAAGGATCATCATCAGTTCCTAAGGTTTGCCTTCCTGGACAAACATTTTGAGTTCATGGCTCTTCCCTTCGGGTTGGCCACAGCACCCAGGATTTTCACGAAGGTTTTAGGATCCCTTCTGGCGGTTCTCAGGCCACAGGGTATTGCAGTGGCGCCTTATATGGACGATATTCTGATCCAGGCGTCGTCTTACCATCTGACAAAGTCTCATACAGACATGGTTCTGTCCTTTCTGAGGACTCACGGGTGGAAGGTGAATCTAAAAAAGAGTTCATTAATTCCACAGACCAGGGTTCCCTTCCTGGGAACTCTAATAGGTTCCATATCCATGAAAATTTTCTTGACAGAGGTCAGAAAGTTAAAGATTCTGAATACATGCCGAGCCCTTCAGTCCGATCCTCGGCCATCAGTGGCCCAGTGCATGGAGGTAGTTGGATTGATGGTGGCGGCAATGGACATCATTCCATTTGCTCGTTTTCATCTCAGGCCACTACAGCTGAGCATGCTCAGACAGTGGAATGGAGATTATGCAAATGTGTCTCCTCAGATAGATCTGGATCAGGAGACAAGAGACTCTCTTCTTTGGTGGTTGTCTCAGGATCATCTGTCCCAAGGGACGTGTTTTCACAGACCCTCATGGGTGATAGTGACGACGGACGCCAGCCTTCTAGGTTGGGGTGCAGTCTGGAATTCCCTGAAGGCTCAGGGTGTGTGGACTCAGTCGGAGTCTCTTCATCCAATCAATTTTCTGGAATTGAGAGCAATATTCAATGCGCTTCAGGCATGGCCTCAGTTGGCTTCGGCCAAATTCATTCGCTTTCAGTCGGACAACATCACGACTGTGGCTTACATCAATCATCAGGGAGGAACAAGGAGTTCCTTAGCGATGACAGAAGTATCCAAGATAATTCGGTGGGCGGAGGCCCACTCTTGTTATCTGTCAGCAATCTACATCCCAGGAGTGGACAACTGGGAAGCGGACTTTTTAAGCAGACACACGTTTCATCCGGGGGAGTGGGAACTCCATCCTGAGGTCTTTGCCACTCTGATCCTCAGATGGGGCAGACCGGAGTTGGATCTGATGGCATCTTGTCAGAATGCCAAGCTTCCAAGATACAGATCCAGGTCAAGGGATCCTCAGGCAGAACTGATAGATGCCTTGGCAGTGCCTTGGTCGTTCAACCTAGCTTATGTGTTTCCACCGTTTGCTCTCCTGCCTCGGGTGATTGCTCGAATCAAACAGGAGAGGGCTTCAGTAATTCTATTCGCGCCTGCGTGGCCTCGCAGGACTTGGTATGCCGATCTAGTGGACCTTCTCATTCAGGGACCCTTCCAACACCCAAATCTAGTTTCTCTGCAACTGACTGCTTGGAGATTGAACGCTTGATTTTATCTAAGCGGGGGTTCTCTGATTCGGTCATTGATACTTTGATTCAGGCACGTAAGCCTGTCACTAGAAAGATTTATCATAAGATATGGCGTAAATATGTTTTTTGGTGTGAATCCAAAGGCTACTCATGGAGTAGAGTTAAGATTCCCAGAATTCTGTCTTTTCTCCAAGAAGGATTGGAGAAAGGGTTATCAGCGAGTTCCTTAAAGGGACAAATCTCTGCTTTGTCAATTTTACTACACAAACGTTTGGCAGATGTTCCAGACGTTCAGTTTTTTTGTCAGGCTCTAACCAGAATTAAGCCTGTGTTTAGACCAATTGCTCCAACCTGGAGTTTGAATTTAGTTCTTAATGTTCTTCAAGGAGTTCCGTTTGAACCCATGCATTCCATAGATATTAAGTTGTTATCTTGGAAAGTTTTATTTTTGGTTACTATTTCTTCTGCTCGTAGGGTTTCGGAGCTTTCAGCATTACAATGTGATTCACCTTATCTTATCTTCCATTCCGACAAGGTGGTTTTACGTACCAAACCTGGTTTCCTTCCTAAGGTTGTTTCTAATAAAAATATTAATCAGGAAATTGTTGTTCCTTCATTATGTCCTAACCCTTCTTCTAAGAAAGAGCGTAACTTGCATAACTTGGACGTGGTCCGTGCCCTTAAGTTTTACTTGCAGACGACTAAGGATTTCTGTCAATCATCTTCATTATTCATTGTTTTTTCTGGAAAGCGTAGGGGTCAGAAAGCTACGGCTACCTCTCTTTCTTTTTGGCTGAAGAGTATCATTCGTCTGGCGTATGAGACTGCTGGACAGCAGCCTCCTGAAAGGATTACGACTCATTCTACTAGGGCTGTGGCTTCCTCATGGGCATTTAAAAATTATGCTTCTGTTGAACAGATTTGCAAGGCTGCAACTTGGTCG
Source organism: Bombina bombina (assembly GCF_027579735.1). Taxonomy (NCBI): domain Eukaryota; kingdom Metazoa; phylum Chordata; class Amphibia; order Anura; family Bombinatoridae; genus Bombina; species Bombina bombina. The sequence goes on along the minus strand of NC_069502.1, from coordinate 81,849,256 downwards.
TCTCTTTACACTTTTTCCAAATTTTATAAATTTGATACTTTTGCTTCTTCTGAGGCTGGTTTTGGGAGAAAGGTTCTTCAAGCAGTGGTGCCTTCCGTTTAGGTTCCTGTCTTGTCCCTCCCTTTCATCCGTGTCCTGTAGCTTTGGTATTGTATCCCACAAGTAAGGATGAAATCCGTGGACTCGTCATATCTTGTAGAAGAAAAGGAAATTTATGCTTACCTGATAAATTTATTTCTTCTACGATATGACAAGTCCACGGCCCACCCTGTCATTTTTTGAGACAGGTATAGGTTATATTTTAGTTAAACTTCAGTCACCTCTGCACCTTTGGCTTTTCCTTTTTCTTCCTAACTTCGGTCGAATGACTGGAGGTGGAGGGAAGGGAGGAGCTATATATGCAGCTCTGCTGTGGTGCTCTTTGCCACTTCCTGTTAGCATTAGGTTAATATCCCACAAGTAAGGATGAAATCCGTGAACTCGTCATATCGTGGAAGAAATAAATTTATCAGGTAAGCATAAATTTCCTTTTTATTAAAAAATAAAGATACTGCCATCTTTATTTTTTAATAGACTACACTAGACAGTAATTTGGGGCAGATTTATAAAATTAAAAAGCGATTTGATCTCTGGTTAATTTTATAAGCACTAATTGCTACCGCTATACCGCTGAAAAATTGGCCATTGCGCGTGGAATGGCTGGGAACGCATATTAGGAGTCACGGCGGTTTAGCTATACCGCAAGCATTTTAGCCTGTAACGCAAGTCCATTCCGCACAAATCCCTTTCCTCCTCTGTTTGGCTAAGTCTTGTCTCATTTAAATAATACGTTGCCTGCTTATTTTTACTTCCAAAATGTAGAACCTTGAAACTTGATGTTCCTTGTTTCTGGCAAACCTTCAGGCTCGCCGGAAACAGAAGTTATGAAGCAGCGGTCTAAACACCGCTGCTCCATAACTTGTCTGCCTGCTCTGAGGCCGCGGACAGAAATCAACCCGATCAAATACGATCGGGCTGATTGACACCCCCTGCTAGCGGCCGATTGGCCGTTAATCTGCAGGGGGCGGCATTGCACCAGCAGTTCACAAGAACTGCTGGTGCAGTGATAAATCGTATCATGTCCGCTCGCACATTAATAAATATACCCCATAATCTTTTTTACACTAATGTGCTCATCAATATAATCCCTTATAATCCCGTCAAATATCTTCCCCACTATTGATGTCAGACTAACTGATCTATAGCTTCCTGGATCATCCCTGCTTTCCTTTTTTAAGAGTGGCACCACATCTGCTTTACGCCAATCCTGGGGTACCATGACTGAGGATAACACATCCCTAGTAGATTATAATATTGTGTTGCCTTCACACTCTATGGGGCTGATTTATCATCGGTTTGTCCGACATGATCCGCTCATATGCTGTCGGCATTTATCATTGCACAATCAGTTCACCAGAACTGCTTGTGCAATGCTGCCCCCTGCAGATTCATGACCAATCGGCCGCTAGCAGGGGGTGTCAATCAGCCCGATCGTATAGGATCGGGCGGATTGATGCAGACGGATGCAGACCGCTGCTTCATAACTGCTGTTTCCGGCGAGCCTGAAGGCTCGCTCGGAAGCAGGGGCATCAAGCTCCATTCGGAGCTTGATAATTCGGCCCCTTTGGGTTTATAATACCAGTTCATTCAATACAAAGTGTAGCTGGAATTAATAGGATGTGCTGCTACTGGGAAACCATTGGATAACTGGGTGTTTTCTGAGTTTCCCAATGAATTGATGTGGCCTTAACCATATCTAAGTTGATATTTCTTTTGAGTCTCTATTAAAAATAGATCATTACTATCATTATTGGAACATTCTATATTTATAGAATGTATTTGATTTTGTATATTTGCCTAATAAGGTTTAGTGTGAAAGTAAAAATTGTATTATATAGTTGAAATGTAATTGTGAGTAGCGTCATATTTAGCCATCCCTAATTTGTCTTTCTATAACATGGATGCTTGGTTTCCTTTATTGCCACCTTCATTTGGTTATGCTAAAGAGAGACTGACAGCCATACACGTTTAAATGAGTGTGTACATATCAGTTACTAAAGACAGCCAAAAGGTATCATGTTTAGCAATCCTTCATACACCCGAAAGAAAATATTTATTGTTTAAACCTTTAATCTTTATTATTTCACAATGTTGTATTAAATTGACAGTTAACAGGTGGATTTCCTTGGCCCTCTATATACAGGCTGCTTTTAGTACTGTGATTAGATACTAGAACCCATGCAGGAAAACCTTATCTCATCCAATTATAGTAATTATTACATAGAGTTGCCAACTTTGGACTATATTTCAACTTTGAGCTGCAAACATTTTTAATAGTTCGGTTTTTGTGATTGTATCACAGTCAAAATGCTCATATTTAGTAACGTGAATTACAGTATTTATCACTGTATAATAGGAATTCTTTACAGTAGGTCACATGACCAGCACGATAAGGCACTTCTCATCTCAGCCGCAGGTACTGGTATCTATACAACCATTATAATTACTATGACTCAAGTTAGCCCTTTTAATAATCTATCATATTCTTTCTTTCTTTGTTTTTTTGGATGGAAATTTCATAATAATATTAAATGTTTTTTTCTACTTTCAGACTCCTCCTAAGGATGAGTTTGTTGTTATTGACGTCCAGCCTATTACCAAACAAACTATGGATATGAAGCTTTCTTCTTCATTCGGCCACCATACTGTATCCCCATCTGGAAAATCCAACAACAAAGGCAAAAATGAGCTTCCTCCCTGGCGTTCATCTGATAAACACCCTACAGATACAATACGATACAACTACCTTGATAATTATGACCCCAATGAACAAGCCAGGCAGGTGTAAGTATTAGAACATATTTGCCCATTAAACAAAGGTCTATCATCATATTTCATGTTTAATGTTTAGTTTTCAATACGTTTTATTGTTTAGGATAGACTTGGGGCCTGGTTATCTAAAAATCTCACCAGCAAGGGGAAAAAGCATAAAAAAATGTTTTGTTACTTTTTTGAGCTTTATATTGTAGATGTCTCTCCAGAACCCAGCATAGTGAGGTAACCAGTTCTCAAGCCAAAATATGTCTTTCTTATACTCCACAAGACTTCCAGATAATCTCATCAAACCATTGAGCTTTTGAGAACTAGGTCCTTGGCCATTTTATTGTTTGCATCATCGGAAGCACATCAATGTTACTTCTCTTTGTATAGTGGTCCATATTATTTAAGGATGTTGCATAGTAGTCTTCTGTAGTCTGATTTGTTTTGACTTATTGTTTTGAATATTTTTTTAACTACTACTTTTCAGTTCTCAGTTCTTTCGGTTTTCCGATTTAATCATTTTATTAAAAATGTTGATATTTTATTGGGCGCTGTTCTTCTAAGGGATGCAGTAAGAAGCTCTTCTGACAATCTTGAAAAGAGAATAATAAAATAGAGCAATAACACAAAACGAACAGGCGTCATGAACGTCAAGCAATAAAAATGTCACACTTTAATTTAAAAGAATACAGAAATGTTTGTATACTATTTAAAGTAATAGTAAATCCTAGCGTATTTTAAATGCTAGGATTTACCAGCGGAACAAATAAAGTGCACTTTCAGTCATGAAGTACAAAATATTTCATGCTGAAAGTTCCTTTATTTGTCTGAAGCATTCCAGCGCTGTGCACCTCAGGCAGCCTGCAGCAGAACGCTATTTTTCAGTGAGGTTACGTTTCCACCTCTTAGCCAATAGCCGTTCAGGCCAGCTGGCATTATGCCGGATAGCTAGCATGCTATTGGCTAAAATCACTTAAGTGATAAAATAGCGTTCTGCTGTGGTCTGCCTGAGGCCTGAAGCGCTCAGTGCGGCAAACGCTGCAGACAAATAAAGGAAATTTCAGCATGAAGTATTTTATTCTTTGTGACGGAAAGTCCCCTTTATTTGTTGCACTGGTAAATCCTAGCGTATCAAAAATGCTAGGATTTACTATCACTTTAAAAGCTCTACTTGTTGCAGCAGCTATGACCACCATTTTTTAAGAGCCAAAAAAAACCTCCATTGTGCAATTCCTTCTGTATGGACTTGTTGCAATGTTATGCATCCACATCCTGGAGTCTGTAGAAACTTCTAATATACGTGTCCACCTCCTGGAGTCTATAGAAACTTCTGGTATCCACTTCTTCCTCTTTGTGAGTAAGGAATGCTCAAGTATGTATAAATGGAGAAAGGAGAAAAAGCCAGATAGTGTAATACTGATATTTTAATGTTTTGATCACAAAGCAAAGTAACAGAGTTTGCACTCACATTTAAAAACCTCAAACTCTATGAGGTATTTTGCAAGCACAGTATTCAAAGCCGTTATCGTAACCACAGGCTCAGCAGTCTTCAAAGTCTTACACGATTCAACATACAGTTCACAAAATGTCCACACATATATATCAGCCACAGCTGTGTGCAAACTTTAAACAGTAGTCTGTATAATAATTCCAGCCGTAGCTGTATAGGAACCCTAACGCATTTCAAAGGATAAACAATACTTCCTTCTTCCTCAGAGGGATGAAATCAATAAATGAATCAGCTGTGTTTCCGTATTAAAAGGGTAAGCGGCGGCACGCCCCCTCTCCTATTGGACTAAACATGGATCACATGCACCGTGTTTGCAAATATCATCATCAGCATTGACACATGCCGTACACAGTGATATTCTTCTTGCATATCAGACTACAATCTAAAAAATTGCTAGAACAGGTGAAAATAAAAATTATCTATGCGTATGTATGTATATTCTACACATGGAGGCCGATTTATCAAGCTCCGTATGGAGCTTGTGGGCCCGTGTTTCTGGCGAGTCTTCAGACTCGCCAGAAACAGCAGCTCTGAGCAGGCGGACAGGAATCGCCACAATTCAACCCGATCAAGTACGATCGGGTTGATTGACACCCCCCTGTTGGCGGCCGATTGGCCGCGAGTCTGCAGGGGGCGGCGTTGCACCAGCAGCTCCTTCTTGGTTAAGACACACAGGAAATTACAGATATGGCAGTAGATGTATACCAATTCCAGCCGTAGCTGTATAGGAACCCTAACGCGTTTCAAAGGATAAACAATACTTGCTTCTTCATCAGAGGGATGAAATCAATAAATGAATCAGCTGTGTGTCCGTATAAAAAGGGTAAGCGGTGGCACGCCCCCTCTCCTATTGGACTAAACATGGATCACATGCACCGTGTTTGCAAATATCATCATCAGCATTGACATACCTAACGGAGCATATTTATACAGGGTTCTTTTATATATATATATATATATATATATATATAGATCATGTCTTTGTATTCAACACTCTTGGGGACTCTTTTCTACCAGTCTGGTCTGAATGAATTGGTCATGCTGTTAGGTTTTTTTTATATAAAAAATATATAATACATTCCTTGTGTGTTGGTAGGGCTTTTAAATTTAGTTTTAAATAATATTAATTTTAATTACTTTAATAATTCTCTGTTTACTTATAAGAATACCATTTTATGCTGGGGTGTTGACTATTTTAAAGGGACATAATACTCATATGCTAAATCACTTGAAACTAATGCAGTATAACTGTAAAAAACTGACAGGAAAATATCACCTGAGCATCTCTATGTAAAAAAGGAAGATATTTTACCTCACAACTTCCTCAGCTCACCAGAGTAAGTATTCTGTAAAAAGTTATACTCAGCTGCTGTCCAGCTGCAGCTAAAAAAGAAAAAAGAAGAAATGAACAGCAGCCAATCAGCATCAACAGTGTTAAGGTCATGAACTCTTTTACTGTGGTCTCATTATTATTATCAGGTATTTGTAGAGCGCCAACAGATTCCACAGCGCTGACTCATGAGATTTGACTTAACTCTCATGAGATTTCATAGTAAACTTCCTTAAACTGAATAGGGAAATAAGATGAGTGTGCACAAGGCTCACTCCCTTAGCTGTCCCGGGGCAGACATACTGATTTGATGCTTAGAAGTCCTTTACAATGGGATGTGGCTACTGAGGAACTTTTGAGGTAAAATATTTTCTTTTTTACATAGAGATGTTCAGGTGATATTTTCTAGTCAGCTTTTTACAGCTATGCTGCATCACTTTCAAATGTTTCAACATTTGGTTATCATGGCCCTTTAAATATATAAATAATGTATTTTAAGCATATTTATTCACTAGATATGGTTTTCCTTATTATATCTGTACATATTGAATTAATTCTTTATGATGATGTTGTTAGGGTTAGTTATTTTATTTTCTATATTTTATTATTAATTCCTTAATATGTATTTGTTGTCTATTTCATGCTATTTATATGGAATGGTCACTGACTATGTGTATTGAATTAAGACCATGGGGTCGATTTATGAAGCAGCGGATGCTGCTTCCGACCCTCTTCGCTTCAGTTCCGACTGAAGCGGAAGTTTAGAAGTAGTGGTCCTAAGACCGCTGCTCCTTAACTCGTCCGCCACCTCTCAGGTGGCGAACAGCAATCAGCCCAATCGAATATGATTGGGTTTATTGACACCCCCTGCTAGCGGCCGATTGTCCGCGAATCTGCAGGGGGCGGTATTGCACCAGCAGTTCACCAGAACAGCTGGTGCAATGATAAATGCAGACAGCGTATGCTGTCGGCATTTATCGATGTGCAGCAGACCCCCATGTGTAGAATATATATATATACGCATAGATAATTTTTATTCTCAAAAGGAAATAATGGATGCAGGCACTCAGGTTGAGTAATAAAAGTAAAACATACCTTTTATTGAACAATTAAAACATGAAAGGTTCCCAAACAGAGGGCAGGCATAGTATAGACAGGCTAACGCGTTTCATGCCCCCTAGTGGCGCTTATTCATAGACTAGAGTATAGGGATGCACACAGGACATTTATACCCTTAATAGTAAATGAATTAACCCTTGCAGTCCCAAACGGAACAACAACAAGAGGAAAATTCTATATATATAAAAACAACAGAACATTTAAAAACAGAGAAATGGAGAAAGGTATAAACTAACATCTGAATGTTCAAATGTGGGTGTTAAATAATACGTGATTGATTAACAAACTACCCTTCATAGAATTGTTAGCGAAAAATATTAACACTAGAACTGTACCTGAAAGTATCAAGGGTGTGACACTGCAGAAATTTAGTGACATGGATACTATGCACTGGTTTTTCTTTCAGGAATTCGCATTATAATTAGCAAAAGCTACTTAAAAGTAGAAAAAATAGTAGAAAAATCAGCAAACTATGACTTTACTGATAAAACCTACTGACAACCAATGCAAAACACTTAGTATTGGAAATTGACAGGAGGTCAACAGCTGCTAGATATGTGAGGCAGTGTATTTAAAACAAAATAGTGCAGCTAAGTTGGCAAGACAGCAGATATATATGCCAGAACATTTAATTATCAATAAAATAGCTGATATCGAACTCTTTATTCATACCAAGTGGTGCTCTTGTACTTTTAGAATCCAGAATAATTCCTTTTTATCTAAAACCTTATTTTGGTTTCCACCTTTTATAGGAATTCTGGCTAGGTCAATCACTTGAACTGAGATATCAGCTTTATCAGAAAAATGTATACTGTTGAAATGGCTGACCACAGCTGACTCCTTAACATAATTATTAGTATCTCTAAGATGCTCCCCTATTCGCTTTCTGAGCTCCCTAGAGGTTTGTCCAATATATTGGCTTTTACAAATGTTGCAGGTGAGCAAATAAACCACCCACTGATTCCCACAGTTAGCATAAAATTGTATGTCAAAAGTGTGATTAGTTGTACTGGACATGAAAGTATTGCCTCTTAATATCAACACACAAGTATTACAATTTCTACTGCCACATCTGTAATTTCCTGTGTGTCTTAACCAAGAAGGAGCTGCTGGTGCAACGCCGCCCCCTGCAGACTTGCGGCCAATCGGCCGCCAACAGGGGGGTGTCAATCAACCCGATCGTACTTGATCGGGTTGAATTGTGGCGATTCCTGTCCGCCTGCTCATAGCTGCTGTTTCTGGCGAGTCTGAAGACTTGCCAGAAACACGGGCCCACAAGCTCCATACGGAGCTTGATAAATCGGCCTCCATGTGTAGAATATACATACATACGCATAGATAAATTTTATTTTCACCTGTTCTAGCAATTTTTTAGATTGTAGTCTGATATGCAAGAAGAATATCACTGTGTACGGCATGTGTCAATGCTGATGATGATATTTGCAAATACGGTGCATGTGATCCATGTTTAGTCCAATAGGAGAGGGGGCGTGCCGCCGCTTACCCTTTTTATACGGAAACACAGCTGATTCATTTATTGATTTCATCCCTCTGAGGAAGAAGGAAGTATTGTTTATCCTTTGAAACGCGTTAGGGTTCCTATACAGCTACGGCTGGAATTGTTATACAGACTACTGTTTAAAGTTTGCACACAGCTGTGGCTGATACATATGTGTGGACATTTTGTGAACTGTATGTTGAATTGTACGCCATCGTGTAAGACTTTGCAGACTGCTGAGCCTGTGGTTACGATAACGGCTTTGAATACTGTTCAGCGCTTGTAAAATACCTCATAGTCTTTGGGGTTTTTAAATGTGAGTGCACACTCTCTTACTTTGTTTTGTGATCCAAACATTAAAATATCAGTATTACACTATCTGGCTTTTTCTCCTTTCTCCATTTATAAATACTTGAGCATTCCTTGCTCACAAAGAGGAAGAAGTGGATATCAGAAGTTTCTATAGACTCCAGGAGGTGGACACGTATATTAGAAGTTTCTACAGACTCCAGGAGGTGGACACGTATATTAGACGTTTCAATAGACTCCAGGAGGTGGACACGTATATTAGAAGTTTCTACAGACTCCAGGAGGTGGACACGTATATTAGAAGTTTCTACAGACTCCAGGAGGTGGATACGTATATTAGAAGTTTCTACAGACTCCAGGAGGTGGACACGTATATTAGAAGTTTCTATAGACTCCAGGAGGTGGACACGTATATTAGAAGTTTCTATAGACTCCAGGAGGTGGACACGTATATTAGAAGTTTCTATAGTCTCCAGGAGGTGGACACGTATATTAGAAGTTTCTACAGACTCCAGGAGGTGGACACGTATATTAGACGTTTCAATAGACTCCAGGAGGTGGACACGTATATTAGAAGTTTCTACAGACTCCAGGAGGTGGACACGTATATTAGAAGTTTCTACAGACTCCAGGAGGTGGATACGTATATTAGAAGTTTCTACAGACTCCAGGAGGTGGACACGTATATTAGAAGTTTCTATAGACTCCAGGAGGTGGACACGTATATTAGAAGTTTCTATAGTCTCCAGGAGGTGGACACGTATATTAGAAGTTACTACAGACTCCAGGAGGTGGACACATATATTAGAAGTTTCTATAGACACCAGGAGGTGGACACATATATTAGAAGTTTCTACAGACTCCAGGAGGTGGACACGTATATTAGAAGTTTCTACAGACTCCAGGAGGTGGACACGTATATTAGAAGTTTCTACAGACTCCAGGAGGTGGACACGTATATTAGAAGTTTCTACAGACTCCAGGTGGTGGACACGTATATTAGGAGTTTCTACAGACTCCAGGAGGTGGATGCATAACATTGTAACAAGGCCATACGGAAGGAATTGCATGTTGGAGGTTTTTCTCCCCCCTCAGATGCGGCAACTTACCTCATTAGATTGAGGTAATTTCTGGTAAGGGGAATACCTGCTTATACGTGTTTATACCTTTTGGGATATTCAACGGATGTATACATTTATCTAATTTTGTTGTGGACTATATAATATTTGCATTTAGTATAAGAGTGATAGCGCTGTTTTCTCCTTGGTTAATAATTTTTACTGCAGATTTTATTTGAAGTATTTTACCTCCTTTTTATTTGTAGTGTATTTAACAGCTGCCATTTATCTTTCCCTGATTAGCGCATTTTGTGCAGTGTTGCTTGTTTCAAGAGTTAGTTCACTCAGTGGTCTGCTCTTGTTACATTCTACTTGTTGTTACATATATACAGTATATATATATATATATATATATAGTTACTTTAATAAGGTAAAATATAATTAAGAATCCTTAAAGGGACATGAAACCCATTTTTTTTAATTTCATGATTTAGATAGAGTATGTCATTTAAAACAACGTTCTAGTTTGCTTCTATTTTCAATTTTCCTTCATTCTCTCTGTATCTTTTGTTAAAAAGCAGGGACATAAGCTCAGGAGTGTGCACGTGTCTGCAGCACTATATAGTAGAAGCAAATTGGAAACTACTTTTTAATTGTATGCTCTGTCTGAATCATAAACGAAAATGTTTGGGTTTCATATCCCTTTAAATTATCCACAGGCCTGGATAACTTCAGATCTTAGTAGTTCTACTTCCTAAAACTCAACATTCCTGTTCTCTGCATAGCGTAACTGTTCTTTATGATAAAATCAATTTACAGCTTACTATTTTATGCTTATTCTTTTCATGGGAAAATCTTCCATTCATATTGATAACATCTCAGCTTTGATGCAACAAACGTACAAATGCTGCTAGATTGTGATTTATTTAAGCAAGTGCTAAAAGATATCTCTTTCATAGGGGCGATCTGCTCTGCTGGAGACTAGTTAAAATGTCACTGTATAATCACAGAAACTCTAAATATGGGAATTTATCACATTTAAAGCACACCTAGTCAGGCTAATTACAGCTTGAATACAACTAATAGAAAATTGATGATATATAGTCATAGGGAGCGATTTATCAAGCTGCGGGCAGACAGGGTCGTACATACGCACCCCTGTCTGCCGCAACTCGCCTCTGGCAGGCTGAAATCCGCTGCCGGAATTCAACATTGCACAAGAACTCAATTTTGCGCTCTTGTGCAACGCCGCACCCTGCCCACACACAGCCAGTCTCACGCGGGGCAGGAATTTTTAAATTCGTCTACTAAGAGGTGGCGAAGAGTTTAGGGAAACGCTTCATAAATACAGACTGCAGGTTCTGTTGTGAGATTGGATAACAATTCAAACCATTAGCTCAGAGAAAAAAAAATTGTCTTTTGAAGTAGGCAGCGCATCTTTATTACAACTGATTAATTAAACTCCATCTAAAATATCACTAACATTCCAGATCTGATTTTTATAAAGGGGAGAGTTTACCATCACTTTAACAAATCATAGGAGCCAGTTCGTCACAGTTTCTATAATTTTACTTCTGGGTCCTAACCTTTTACATATATTCCAGTGTTCTACCTAAGGCGTATTAAGAGTTAGATTACAAGTGATGCACTAAATATCGTTTGCGCGCAATCGATATTAGCACTCCGTTGAGTAATACCAGCGCACGCTAATGTGCACCGGTAATACAAGTTAAAGGGCCATGATACCCAAATGTTGAAACACTTGAAAGTGATGCATTGCAAAGGACTTTAAGCAGCAAATCAGTGTGTCTGTCCCGGGACAGCCAAGGGAGTGAGCTTACGTGCACTCTCATCTTATTTCCCTATTCAGTGTAAGGAAGTTTACTATGAAATCTCATGAGAGTTAAGTGAAATCTCATGAGATCACAGTAAAAGAGTTCATGACCTCAGCACTGCTGATGCTGATTGGCTGCTGTTCATTTCTTAATTATTTTTTTTTTACCTGCAGCTGGACAGCAGCTGAGTATATCTTTTTCCACAGCACTTACTCTGCTGAGGAAATTGTAAGGTAAAATATCTTCCTTTTTTACATAGAGATGCTCAGGTCCTGTCAGCTTTTTACAGTTATACTGCATCAGTTTCAAGTGATTTAGCATATGAGTATAATGTCCCTTTAAGCGGCATCAGAACCAAAGCGCAGTGAAGGAGGTAAAGTAGCGCAGCGATGGCAGCAAATATAAATATATATTTATATGATTATATAGATATATATTTACTGGGAACACACAATTCCCATAGATCACAATGTAAAGTTTTCAGTGCCATTTTTTTTCTAACACCCTACACCCGTTGCTTTTAACCCCTAAAGACTGCCTACTACAGTTATTTTTTATGGAAAAATATGCTACATTTATTTCCATAAAAAAACTAAAAGTCCCTTTATTTTGGGCGCATTTGGGGCACTTTTTGAAATTTGATCTGATCTCTGGATAATTATCGGAGCACTAATTGCTACCGCAAGCTCACGGTAGCAATAACCAGACACTTCTAATGGCTGGCTATTTACTGTGCGGCCGCAAACAGATCAATTTTGCCCGTTTGCGGGTGCAAGATAAATTAGCGCTCCACTTGTAATGTGTCCTTTATTGGGCACACCACTTGGTTAATTTTACTGACCACCTAGCTACAATTTAAAACAATATTAAGCTAGAATGAGCTAATAATACACTTTTATAATGTTTGTTGAACACATTATATTAAATTAAAGTGTTAAATTATACAACTAATTGTGCTTTAGTTATTTATTTTACCCTGTTTTCATGTAATTTAGCTCTGAATATTGAGGATTTTCTAATTCTTAAATTTGAAAAGCACCCTGCTGACTTTTCAAGGCTAACCATGCTACATATGTGTGTCTGATTTTTAAACAGATAAAAACTTTAAAAAAAAAAGCAATTCACTTTATGCTAACATTATGACTGTAGCTAGCCTGGTCAGCTGCAGACTCAAGCCTGGATTGGTTCCTCCAAATAAGGCAAATGGTGGGTGGAGTTTGGCTAAAGAAAAACAATTGCAATAAAAAGGATTTTCATTTGTTTTAAAAACATTAAGATTTGGCTGATATGTTATTTTATAGCAACACAACAGAAATGTCTTGTAAGTACAAGTTGTTTACTTATAAATAACAGAAAATGTTATAATATTGCAAAGTATTACACTGTCCCCACCTGGCTGGCAAAATGTTGTGTGGAGAACTATGTAATCCACAGCAGCCATCACTGTCTCCTATACATTCTGCTTACATATTAATTGACTTGTAAATTCATTTTTTTATATAAATAATAAACTTAAGGTACCGTTGTAAAATCTATCCTGACGCCTGGGAAATTGGTAAATTGCATCATTTTTAAAGGGATATGAAAGCACAGTAGCCCACATTTTCCTTCATGATTCAAACAGAGCATATCATTTTGAAAAACTTTCCAATTTACTTCTGTTTCACATTTTCTTTGTTCTCATGGTACTCTGATAAACATAGCTAGGTAAGCAGTGTGCATGTGAATGAACATACCTAGGTAGGTGGCGTGCATGTGTATGAAACATACCTTGGTAGGTAGCATGCATGTGTATGAACATACATAGGTAGGTAGCGTGCATGTGTATGAACATAACTAGGTAGGTAGTGTGCATGTGTATGAACATAACTAGGTAGGTAGCGTGCATGTGTATGAACATACCTAGGTATATATCGTGCATGTGTATGAACATATCTAGGGGTAGCGTGCATGTGTATGAACATACCTAGGTAGGTAGCGTGCATGTGTATGAACATACCTAGGTATATATCGTGCATGTGTATGAACATATCTAGGGGTAGCGTGCATGTGTATGAACATACTTAGGTAGGAAGCGTGCATGTGTATGAACATACCTAGGGGTAGCGTGCATGTGTATGAACATATCTAGGTAGGTAGTGTGCATGTGTATGAACGTACCTAGGTAGGTAGTGTGCATGTGTATGAACATACCTAGGTATATATCATGCATGTGTATGAACATATCTAGGGGTAGCGTGCATGTGTATGAACATACCTAGGTAGGTAGCGTGCATGTGTATGAACATACCTATGTATATATCGTGCATGTGTATAAACATATCTAGGGGTAGCGTGCATGTGTAGGAACATACTTAGGTAGGAAGCGTGCATGTGTATGAACATACCTAGGGGTAGCGTGCATGTGTATGAACATACCTAGGTAGGTAGTGTGCATGTGTATGAACATACCTAGGTAGGTAGTGTGCATGTGTATGAACATACCTAGGTAGGTAGCGTGCATGTGTATGAACATACCTAGGTAGGTGGCGTGCATGTGTATGAACATACCTAGGTAGGTGGCGTGTATGTGTATGCACATACCTTGGTAGGTAGCGTGCATGTGTGTGAACATACCTAGGTAGGTAACGTGCATGTGTATGAACATACCTAGGTAGGTAGCGTGCATGTGTATGAACATACCTAGGGGTAGCGTGCATGTGTATGAACATACCTAGGGGTAGCGTGCATGTGTATGAACATACATAGGTAGGTAGCATGCATGTGTATAAACATATCTAGGGGTAGCGTGCATGTGTATGAACATACATAGGTAGGTAGCGTGCATGTGTATAAACATATCTAGGGGTAGCGTGCATGTGTATGAACATACCTAGGTAGGTAGCATGCATGTGTATGAACATACCATGGGGTAGCGTGCATGTGTATGAACATATCTAGGGGTAGCGTGCATGTGTATGAACATAGGTAGGTAGCGTGCATGTGTATAAACATATCTAGGGGTAGCGTGCATTTGTATGAACATACCTAGGTAGGTAGCATGCATGTGTATGAACATACCTAGGGGTAGTGTGCATGTGTATGAACATATCTAGGGGTAGCGTGCATGTGTATGAAAATACATAGGTAGGTAGCGTGCATGTGTATAAACATATCTAGGGGTAGCGTGCATGTGTATGAACATACCTAGGTAGGTAGCGTGCATGTGTATGAACATACCTAGGTAGGTAAGGTGCATGTGTATAAATATACCTAGGGGTAACGTGCATGTGTATAAATATACCTAGGGGTAACGTACATGTGTATAAACATATCTCAGGGTAGCGTGCATGTGTTTGAACATACCTAGAAGTAGCGTGCATGTGTATGAACATACTTAGGTAGATAGTGTGCATGTGAATGAACATACCTAGGTGGGTAGCCTGCATGTGTATAAACATATATAGGAGTAGCGTGCATGTGTATAAACATATCTAAGGGTAGCGTGCATGTGTGTGAACATATCTAAGGGTAGCGTGCATGTGTGTGTGAACATACCTTGGTTGGTAGTGTGCATGTGTATGAGCATACCTAGGTATGTTGCATGCATGTGTATGAACATACATAGATAGGTAGCGTGCATGTGTATGAACATACATAGGTAGGTAGCGTGCATGTGTATGAACATACCTAAGTAGGTAGCGTGCATTTGTATGAACATAACTAGGTAGGCAGCGTGCATGTGTATGAACATAGGTAGGTAGTGTGCATGTTTTTGAACATACTTAGGTAGGTAGCATGTATGTGTATGAACATAACTAGGTAGGTAGCGTGCATGTGTATGAACATACCTAAGTAGGTAGCATGTATGTGTATGAACATACATAGATAGGTAGCATGCATGTGTATGAACATATCTAGATAAGTAGTGTGCATGTGTATGAACATACCTAGGTAGGTAGCGTGCATGTGTATGAACATAACTAGGTAGGTAGCCTACATGTGTATGAACATAACTAGGTAGGTAGCATGCATGTGTATGAACATACTTAGGTAGGTAGCATACATGAGTATGAACATAACTAGGTAGGTAGCGTACATGTGTATGAATATACTTATGTAGGTAGCGTGCATGTGTATGAACATACTTAGGTAGGTAGCGTGCATGTGTATGAACATACTTAGGTAGGATTGAGCTTGCATTCTATTGGCTGATTGGAACAGCCAATAGAATGCGAGCTCAATCCTGTTGGCTGATTGGATCAGCCAATAGGATTGAAGTTCAATCCTATTGGCTGATTGTATCAGCCAATAGGAATTTTTCAACCTTAATTCAGCCAATCGGAATCTAAGGGACGCTATCTTGGATGACGTCACTTAAAGGAACCTTCATTCGTCGTTAGTCGTCGGCAGAAGAGGATGCTCCGCGTCGGATGTTTTGAAGATGGACCTGCTCCTCGCCGGATGGATGAAGATAGAAGATGCCGTCTGGATGAAGACTTCTGCCCGTCTGGAGGACCACTTCTCCAGGCTTGGATGAAGACTTCTCCTGGCTTCGTTGAGGACTTCTTGCCGCTTCGATGAGGACTTCTCCCGGCTTCGTTGAGGATGGATGTCGGCTCTTCAAAGCTGTAAGTGGATCTCCAGGGATTAGTGTTAGGTTTTTTTAAGGGTTTATTGGGTGGGTTTTATTTTTAGGTTAGGGCTTTGGGCTGCAATAAAGCTAAATGCCCTTTTAAGGGCAATGCCCATCCAAATGCCCTTTTCAGGGCAATGGGGAGCTTAGGTTTTTTTAGTTAGGGTTTTATTTGGGGGGTTGGTTGTGTGGGTGGTGTTTTTTTCTGTTGGGGGGGTTGTTGGTATTTTACAGGTAAAAGAGCCGATTTCTTTGGGGCAATGCCCAGCAAAAGGCCCTTTTAAGGGCTATTGGTAGTTTAGTTTAGGCTAGGGGTTTTTTTTTTAATTTGGGGGGGGGGGGGGGCTTTTTTTAATAACTATTTAGCAACTATTCTACCTAGTTAAAATAAATACAAACTTGCCTGTAAAATAAAAATAAACCCTAAGATAGCTACAATGTAACTATTATTTATATTGTAGCTATCTTAGGGTTTATTTTATAGGTAAGTATTTAGTTTTAAATAGGAATAGTTTAGTTATTAATTGTAGGTTTTCTTTAGATTTATTTTAATTATATTTAAGTTAGGGGGTGTTAGGGTTAGGGTTAGACTTAGGTTTAGGGGTTAATAAATATAGTATAGTGGCGGCGACGTTGGGGGCGGCAGATTGGGGTTAATAAATGTAGGTAGGTGGCGGCGATGTTAGGGACAGCAGATTAGGGGTTAATAATATTTAACTAGTGTTTACGATGCGGGAGTGCGGCGGTTTAGGGGTTAATATATTTATTCTAGTGCCGGCGATGTCGGGAGCGGCAGATTAGGGGTTAAAATTTTTAGTTTTAGTGTTTGCAATGCGGGAGGGCCTCGGTTTAGGGGTTAATAGGTAGTTTATTGGTGTTAGTGTACTTTTTAGCACTTTATTTATGAGTTTTATGCTACAGCTCTGTAGTATAAGACTCATAACTACTGACTTTAGAATGCGTTACGAATCTTGCGGGATAGGCTGTACTGCTCACTTTTTGGCCTAAAAAAAAAAAAAGCTTGTAATACCGGCGCAATGGAAGTCCCATTGAAAAACAGACTATACGCATATTGCGTAAGTTGATTTGCGGTACGGCCAAAAAGGTGTGTGGGACAGCTGTACCTACAAGACTCGTAATAGCAGTGGTAGGAAAAAAGCAGCGTTATGAGGCTTAACGCTGCTTTTTTACTCATAACGCAAAACTTGTAATCTAGCCGATAGTTTCTAGAAATCTGTGTTTGGTGGCTTTTATATATATATATATATATATATATATATATATATATCAGCGATAGAAAGATATGTGTGTGTGTACGTGACCATGTATATGTGTATAACTCTATATGTGTATGCCTCTATATTTGTTTATATATGCGTGTGCTTTTGTATGTATGTGTTTTGCAAGCCCTGGTGAACATTTACTTTGGAAATGCCATTTTTTAAAAAAAAAAAATTAAATTCATGTTACTCCATGAGCAAAAAATGTTATGACCAAAAAAGGTCTACAACCTAGTTGGGGTGGGTGAGGTCTTGGATTATAGGGGGCAGCAGAATTTTGAGTGCCTAGGGCAGCATAAAACCTAAATACGCCACTGCTTCCATGACATATATAGATCTCTGTAAAATTGCATTTACTTTTTGTGTTTATTCATTCTGTGATGTCTCATTAAATAAATTGATTTCTTATATTGTCATTATGGGTAAATTCTTCAAGTAAGAATCTTATATTTCCTTTTTATGTAGGCGGAAAATGTACAATGGAACGACTCTAAACCTCAGCCAGCAAAACTCAGAGAAAAAGAAACGACCATCTTCAGCGTCCTATAAATTAAGGAAAGCAAAATCACTGGTACGTTTGCCCTTTGTTCTTTTCCTATAACTCAGTGGAGGCTCCTCCATATGATCACAACCGCACGTGAGCTTCCTGGGAGAAAAAAAAAAGAAAATACATTTTTTGGCTAAATAAATATAATTTCTCCAATAGCCCCCCTATTGGAAAAATTATATTTATTCTGCCAAAAAAGGTTCCAGTCTACTGTCCATTATAATAAAAAAAAAAATCATTTTATATACCTTTATACCTCTCTACCGCACGTGCAGTAGAGAGGTATAGCCTGCTATATCCCTTTGCACATTTTTTCTATGTGCCTGCTGCTCCGCCCATAACAGAGCCTATACCTTTGCTAATGCATAGCCATTACTTAGCCAATGAGAGCGCGGTCTGGTGGTCAGGGAAGGAGGGGCTGCAGAGTGTGGAACAAACACTGGCACTGCTAATCAAGGTATGTCTCTATCCTACTTTATCATCATATCTACTTAGGCAAAAACTCACTCTAGATCTTATTACAGC
>NC_069502.1:81718271-81825771 GCF_027579735.1 Bombina bombina | reverse complement strand
AAAGTTACAACTGTTTTAGTGTTAACATTTTCTCTGCATGTGCATGTGAAGCACAGCTCACTGCACCAGCATTTTAAATACTGCAGCATCTCAGATTGCCAGTGGCGCTTACATCAGGTCAGCAATTAACAGAGTCATTAACCAGATGGTACACGCACCTTTATGCTCTGAGCAAGTGCTGTGTTTAAAATGCTGGTGCACGGTGCATACTTAAATACACTTTTGAAACAGCTATAGCTTTTATTAGAAGCATTTTAGCTAATATATGTATATTCAAAACGGATTCTATTCAAAACTGAAATGTATCCATGTGGATTCCATTTTTGTCTGGAATGTCCCTTTAAAGACAAAGCACATGCTAATACAAAATAATCCATGCTCTAATTCATGGGAAACACAGTAAATTTCTCTTTTGATAGAAGTAAATATAATTAAATGATGTTGCATTCCAGTGTGCTGTAAATGTTTTCATTGTGGCTGCGAACACAGATATATTTCTTGACTACTCGATTTTTGCTTTTAAGTTCCATTGCTTTGCTACTCTAACTTAAAGGGACAGTCTACACCAGAATGTTTATTGTTTTAAAAGATAGATAATCCCTTTATTACCCATTCCCCAGTTTTGCATAACCAACACAGTTATAATAATATACTTTTAACCTCTGTGATTATCTTGTATCTAAGCCTCTGCAAACTGCCCCTTTATTTCAGTTCTTTTGACAGATTTGCAGTCTAGCCAATCAGTACCTGCTCCCAGATAACTTCACGTGCACAAGCACAGTGTTATCTATATGAAATACGTGAACTAACACCCTCTAGTGGTGAAAAACAGTTAAAATGCATTCTGAAAAGAGGTGGCCTTCAAGGTCTAAGAAATTAGCATATGAACCTCCTAGGTTAAGCTTTCAACTAAGAATACCAAGAGAACAAAGCAAAATTGGTGATAAAAGTAAATTGGAAAATTGTTTAAAATTGCATGCTCTATCTGAATCATGATAGTTTATTTTGACCTAGACTGTCCCTTTAAAATGGAAATGGCCCTGGAAGTCAAAATTAAACTTTTATGGTTCAAATGGAGCATATATATCTAATTTCTATTATAAAATGTACCTAGCTAGGCTCAGGGGCATGCACTCTGGCAGCAGTGTTTGCAACTGTGTTTATATTATTGTTATACATTGTTGCAAACACTGTTACCATATAGAGCTAAAGACTTATGCACGCTTCTAAACATATCTCGGTATGTTTTTAACAAAGGATACCAAGGGAATTAAGTCAATATGACAGAAGAGGCAACTACATTTTTGGTTTATTTATTTGCCATATCTATGTGAATCATGAAAGTTTAATTTCCTTCCATAAGGCAGGGAGAGTCCACAACTTCATTCCTTACTGTTGGGAAATACAATACCTGGCCACCAGGAGGAGGCAAAGTCACCCCAGCCAAAGGCTTAAATATCCCTCCCAGTTCCCCTATCCCCCAGTCATTCTTTGCCTTTTGTCACTATAGGAGGTGGCAGAGAAGTGTCAGAAGATTTGGATAGTCCTGTAATGGGTATGTTCCCTTCAAAAAGGACTGGAGTTTTAAGTAATCATTTCAACCTCTCAGTGAGAGTATTGATGAAAGATAGAGTCTGGAGATGCAGGGAAAGTTTTTTCTGAAAACCCATCCAGACTGTCGCCTAACAGCTCCTGAGCATTCAGTGTTGACAAGTTTCACTGCTTGCTGTTACACACTCAAGTCCATGTCAGAGCGTCACTGCAAGACTGTCACACTTTAGACGCTGTGCTTGTTCCACAGCATGGATCCTGGAGGGTAATACAGTTTTATAAATACACTTTTGCTATACAGGGTCACAGTGTGGCTCCTTTATTTCTCAATAGGATCAAGGGTTAATATCTCCTTCAGAGAGATTATTTGAACAGTTAGGGGTTAGTTATAACTGCTTTAATGTGAGAGTTTTTGGGCCCAAAAACTGTGTGATTTTGGCTTGGAACAAACAGGTTTCATTTTCGTTTTTCAATGCTGTGCAGCTCATAATAGCTTAGCATAAATAAAAAATAGAAACAGAGAAGCGCTCAACCTGGGAACGAACAACAGCATAATAGCTTGTTCTGTGGCTAGTTACCACCCAAGAAGCAGCCTCTTTTTGCTCAACATGTGCCTTTCACAGAGAAAAACTTTCCTGTAGCATATCAGTCTAATCCTGACTTAACAGTACAGTCCAGCCCGGAAATACCAGGCAATCCCTCTCTGAACAAGAGAAACGGCAAAACCCCAGATGTACGTTTTGACCTATTATGGGCCTTGTAAGTAAGGTGCAGCTATATCACTCTAGGCACACTGAGCAACGGGTCCACGTCTGGCTTCCCGCATCACCCTTAGGGAGATTTCCCTCAGGGTCATCATTTGCATAAATAAAAACAGAGAAGCGCTCAACCTGGGAGCGAACAACAGTATAATAGCTTGTTCTATGGCTAGTTACCACCGAAGAAGCAGCCTCTTTTTGCTCAACATGTGCCTTTCACAGAGAAGTACTTTCCTGTAGCATATCAGTCTGATCCTGACTTAACAGTGCAGTCCAGCCCCGAAATACCAGACATTCCCTCTCTGAATGAGAGAAACGGCAAAACCCCAGACATACGTTTCAACCTATTGTGGACCTTGTCAGCGAGGTGCAGCCATATCACTCTAGGCACACTGAGCAACGGGTTCACGTCTGGCTTCCCGCATCACCCTTAGGGAGACTTCTCTCAGGGTCATAATTTGCATAAATAAAAACAGAGAAGCGCTCAACCTGGGAACGAATAACAGCATAATAGCTTGTTCTATGGCTAGTTACCACCGAAGAAGCAGCCTGTGTTTGCAGTTACTCTCGTTCAGAGAGGGCTTGCCCGGTATTTTTCGGGGCTGGATTGTACTGTTAAGTCAGTATCAGACTGATATGCTACAGGAAAGTTCTTCTCTGTCAAAGGCACATGTTGAGCAAAAAGAGGCTGCTTCTTGGGTGGTAACTAGCCATAGAACAAGCTATTATGCTATTGTTCGTTCCCAGGTTGAGCGCTTCTCTCTTTTTATTTATGCAAATTATGACTCTTGAGGAAGTCTCCCTAAGTGTGATGCGGGAATCCAAACGTGGACCTGTTGCTCAGTGTGCCTAGAGGGATATGGCTGCACCTCACTGACGAGGCCCACACTAGGCCGAAACTTACGTCTGTGGTTATGCTGTTTCCCTTGTTCAGAGAGGGATTGCCTGGTATGTTGGGGCTGGACTGTACTGTTAAGTCAGTATCAGACTGATATGCAACAGGAAATTTTTTCTCTGTGAAAGGCACATGTTGAGCAAAAGGAGGCTGCTTCTATGGTGGTAACTAGCCATAGAACAAACTATTATGCTATTGTTCATTTCCAGGTTGAGTGCTTCTCTCTTTTTATTTATGCAAAGTATGATTCTTAGGGAAGTCTCCCTAAGCGTGATGCGGGAATCCATACGTGGACCCGTTGCTCAGTGTGCCTAGAGGGATATGGCTGCACCTCACTGATGAGGCCCACACTAGGCTGAAACATATGTCTGGGGTTTTGCTGTTTCTGTTGTTCAGAGAGGGATTGCCTGGTATTTCTGGGCTGGACTGTACTGTTAAGTCAGGATCAGACTGATATGCTACAGGAAAGTTCTTCTCTTTGAAAAGCACACGTTGAGCAAAAGGAGGCTGCTTCTAGGGTGGTAACTAGCCATAGAACAAGCTATTATGCTATTTTTCGTTCCCAGGTTGAGCGCTTCTCTCTTTTTATTTATGCATAGCTTAGCTCCTTTGGGTGTGGTCTTTTCATTTTCCTACGATTCTGCTGCGGACATCACTCTTAAGGAGGTTTTTTTCCTGCGGATTTTACTGCGCTGTTACAATCTGCGGTGTCTGCGGTCCTGAGTGCCTTATCTCCCTCTAGCAAACATAAGAGAAAGGTTAAACATAGTTCTCCTGACCTAGAGTCATCTAAATATTTGTAGAATTTAGCTAATATGTCCCAGCTATCCGAGGATGAGTTATTTCAGAGGGTTCACTTTCTGAGTCAGAAACTTTACGGCGAGATTACGAGTTTTTGTCGGTAATGGTGTGCGGTGCTAACGCTCCTTTTTTTCTTACCGCTCACTTAAGACAACGCTGGTATTACAGGTTTTCTGCAAGCCGGTGTTAGCCTCAGAAAAGTGAGCGTTGAGCAAAATTTAGCTCCACATCTCACCTCAATACCAGCGTTGCTTACTGTAGCGGTAAGCTGGCAAAACGTACTCGTGCACGATTTCCCCATAGGAAACAATGGGGCTGAGCTGGCTGAAAAAAAACTAACACCTGCAAAAAAGCAGCGTTCAGCTCCTAACGCAGCCCCATTGTTTCCTATGGGGAAATGAATTTTATGTCTGCACCTAACACCCTAACATGAACCCCGAGTCTAAACACCCCTAATATTACACTTATTAACCCCTAATCTGCCGCCCCCGCTATCGCTGACACCTACATTATATTATTAACCCCTAATCTGCCGCTCCGGACACTGCTGCCACCTACATTATACTTTTGAACCCCTTATCTACTGCCCCTAACATCGCCGACACCTACATTATATTTATTAACCCCTTATCTGCCCACCCCAACGTCGCCGCAACTATATTAAATTTATTAACCCATAAAACCTAAGTCTAACCCTAACACCCCCCTAACTTAAATATAATTTAAATTAAACAAAATAAATTTACCATAATTAAATAAATTAATCCTATTTAAAACTAAATACTTATCGATAAAATAAACCCTAAGCTAGCTACAATATAACTAATAGTTCCATTGTAGCTAGCTTAGGATTTATATTTATTTTACAGGTAACTTTGTATTTATTTTAACTAGGTACAATAGTTATTAAATAGTTATTAACTATTTAATAGCTACTCAGTTAAAATAAATACAAATTTACCTGTAAAATAAACCCTAACCTAAGTTACAATTACACCTAACACTACACTATAATTAAACTAATTACCTAAACTGCCTACAATTAATTACAATTAAATTAAATAAACTAAATTACGAAAAAAAAACAAACACTAAATTACAGAAAATAAAAAAAGAATTACAAGAATTTTAAACTAATTACACCTAATCCCCCTAATAAAATAAAAAAGCCCCCCAAAATAATAAAATTCCCTACCCTATACTAAATTACAAATAGCCCTTAAAAGGGCCTTTTGCAGGTCATTGCCCCAAAGTAATCAGCTCTTTCACCTGTAAAAAAAAATATAATACCCCCCAACATTAAAACCCACCACCCACACACCCAACCCTACTCTAAAACCCACCCAATCCCCCCTTAAAAAAACCTAACACTAACCCCTTGAAGATCACCCTACCTTGAGCCATCTTCACCCAGCCGGGCACAAGTGGTCCTCCAGAGGGTCCGAAGTCTTCATCCTATCCGGCCAGAAGAGGACATCCAGACCAGCAGAAGTCTTCATCCAGGCGGCATCTTCTATCTTCATCCTTCCGGAGCGGAGCGGGTCCATCTTCAAGACATCTGACACTGAATGACTGGTCCTTTAAGTGACGTCATCCAAGATGGCGTCCCTTGAATTTCCGATTGTTTGATAGAATCCTATCAGCCAATCGGAATTAAGGTAGAAAAAATCCTATTTTATTTTTTGTACTTTAGTTAGTTTATTTAATTGTATTTATTTGTAGGTATTTTATGTAATTAATTTATTGATAGTGTAGTGTTAGGTTTAATTGTAACTTAGGTTAGGATTTATTTTACAGGTAATTTTGTAATTATTTTAACTAGGTAGCTATTAAATAGTTCTGAACTATTTAATAGCTATTGTACCTGGTTAAAATAAATACAAAGTTGCCTGTAAAATAAATATAAATCCTAAAATAGCTACAATATAATTATAATTTATATTGTAGCTATATTAGGGTTTATTTTACAGGTAAGTATTTAGCTTTAAATAGGATTAATTTATTTAATAAGAGTTAATTTATTTCGTTAGATAATAATTATATTTAACTTAGAGGGGTGTTAGTGTTAGGGTTAGACTTAGCTTTAGGGGTTAATACATTTATTATAGTAGCGGTGAGGTCCGGTCGGCAGATTAGGGGTTAATACTTGAAGTTAGGTGTCGGTGATGTTAGGAAGGGCAGATTAGGGGTTAACACTATTTATTATAGGGTTATTGAGGCGGGAGTGAGGCGGATTAGGGGTTAATAACTTTATTATAGTAGCGGTGAGGTCCGGTCGGCAGATTGGGGGTTAATAATTGTAGGTAAGGTAGCAGCGACGTTGGTGGCGGCAGATTAGGGGTTAATAAATATAATATAGGGGTCGGCAGTGTTAGGGGCAGCAGATTAGGGGTACATAGGGATAACGTAGGTTGCGGCGGTGTGCGGTCGGCAGATTAGGGGTTAAAAAATTTTAATAGAGTGGCGGCGATGTGGGGGGACCTCGGTTTAGGGGTACATAGGTAGTTTATGGGTGTTAGTGTACTTTAGAGCACAGTAGTTAAGAGCTTTATGAACCGGCGTTAGCCCATAAAGCTCTTAACGCCTGACTTTTTTCTGCGGCTGGAGTTTTGTCGGTAGAGACTCTACCGCTCACTTCAGCCAAGACTCTAAATACCGGCGTTAGAAAGATCCCATTGAAAAGATAGGATACGCAATTGGCGTAGGGGGATCTGCGGTATGGAAAAGTCGCGGGTGCAAAGTGAGCATTAGACCCTTACCTACACGACTCTAAATACCAGCGGTAGCCCAAAACCTGTGTTAGGAGCCTCTAACGCTGGTTTTGACGGCTAATGCCAAACTCTAAATCTAGCCGTTAGAGTTTTGTCGGTAACGACCCGCGTAGCTAACGCTGGGTTTTTTTCCCCCGCACCTTTTAAATACCGCTGGTATTTAGAGTTCACAGAATGGCTGTGTTAGGCTCCAAAAAAGGAGCGTAGAGCATAATTTACCGCCACTGCAACTCTCAATACCAGCGGTGCTTACGGACGCGGCCAGCTTCAAAAACGTGCTCGTGCATGATTCCCCTTAGGAAACAATGGGGCAGTTTGCAAAAAAGCAGCGTTCAGCTCCTAACGCAGCCCCATTGTTTCCTATGAGGAAACACTTCCTATGTCTGCACCTAACACCCTAACATGTACCCCGAGTCTAAACACCCCTAACCTTACCCTTATTAACCCCTAATCTGCCGCCCCCGCTATCGCTGACACCTGCATTTTATTATTAACCCCTAATCTGCCGCTCCGTACACCGCCGCAACCTACATTATACCTATGTACCCCTAATCTGCTGCCCATAACACCGCCGACCCCTATATTATATATATTAACCCCTAATCTGCCCCCCACAACGTCGCCGCCAGCTACCTACAATAATTAACCCCTAATCTGCCGACCGGACCTCACCGCTACTATAATAAATGCATTAACCCCTAATCCACCTCACTCCCGCCTCAATAACCCTATAATAAATAGTATTAACCCCTAATCTGCCCTCCCTAACATCGCTGACACCTAACTTCAAGTATTAACCCCTAATCTGCCGACCGGACCTCACCGCTACTCTAATAAATTTATTAACCCCTAAAGCTAAGTCTAACCCTAACACCCCCCTAAATTAAGTATAATTTAAATCTAACGAAATAAATTAACTCTTATTAAATAAATTATTTAAAGCTAAATACTTACCTGTAAAATAAACCCTAATATAGCTATAATATAACGAATAATTATATTGTAGCTATTTTAGGATTAATATTTATTTTACAGGCAACTTTGTAATTATTTTAACCAGGTACAATAGCTATTAAATAGTTAATAACTATTTAATAGCTACCTAGTTAAAATAATTACAAAATTACCTGTAAAATAAATCCTAACCTAAGTTACAATTAAACCTAACACTACACTATCAATAAATTAATTACATAAAATACCTACAAATAAATACAATTAAATAAACTAACTAAGTACAAAAAATTAAAAAAGAACTAAGTTACAAAAAATAAAAAAATAATTTACAAACATTAGAAAAAGATTACAACAATTTTAAGCTAATTACACCTACTGTAAGCCCCCTAATAAAATAACAAAGCCCCCCAAAATAAAAAAATGCCCTACCCTATTCTAAAATGAAAATAGAAAAGCACTTTTACCTTACCAGCCCTTAAAAGGGCCTTTTGCGGGGCATGCCCCAAAGAATTCATATCTTTTGCCTGTAAAAAAAACATACAATACCCCCCCCAACATTACAACCCACCACCCACATACCCCTAATCTAACCCAAACCCCCCCTTAAATAAACCTAACACTAAGCCCCTGAAGATCATCCTACCTTATCTTCACCACGCCGGGTATCACCGATCGGTCCAGGCTCCGAAGTCTTCATCCAAGCCCAAGCGGGGGCTGAAGATGTCCATGATCCGGCTGAAGTCTTGGCCCAAGCGGGGGCTGAAGATGTCCATGATCCAGCTGAAGTCTTGATCCAAGCGGGAGCTAAAGAGGTCCATGATCCGGCTGAAGTCTTCTATCAAGCGGCATCTTCAATCTTCTTTCTTCCGGATCCATCTTCATCCCGCCGACGCGGAACATCCTTCTTCACCGACGACTTCCCGACGAATGACGGTTCCTTTAAGGGACATCATCCAAGATGGCGTCCCTCGAATTCTGATTGGCTGATAGGATTCTATCAGCCAATCGGAATTAAGGTAGGAAAATTCTGATTGGCTGATGGAATCAGCCAATCAGATTCAAGTTCAATCCGATTGGCTGATCCAATCAGCCAATCAGATTGAGCTCGCATTCTATTGGCTGTTCCCATCGATGAAGATGGATCCGGAAGAAAGAAGATTGAAGATGCCGCTTGATAGAAGACTTCAGCCGGATCATGGACCTCTTCAGCTCCCACTTGGATCAAGACTTCAGCCGGATCATGGACATATTCAGCTCCCGCTTGGATCAAGACTTCAGCCGGATCATGGACATCTTCAGCCCCCGCTTGGGCCAAGACTTCAGCCGGATATTGGACATCTTCAGCCCCCGCTTGGGCTTGGATGAAGACTTCGGAGCCTGGACCGATCGGTGATACCCGGCGTGGTGAAGATAAGGTAGGATGATCTTCAGGGGCTTAGTGTTAGGTTTATTTAAGGGGGGTTTTGGGGGGTATTGTATGTTATTTTTTACAGGCAAAAGAGCTGATTTCTTTGGGGCATGCCCCGCAAAAGGCCCTTTTAAGGGCTGGTAAGGTAAAAGAGCTTTTCTATTTTAATTTTAGAATAGGGTAGGGCATTTTTTTATTTTGGGGGGCTTTGTTATTTTATTAGGGGGCTTAGAGTAGGTGTAATTAGCTTAAAATTGTTGTAATCTTTTTCTAATGTTTGTAAATTATTTTTTTATTTTTTGTAACTTAGTTCTTTTTTATTTTTTGTACTTTAGTTAGTTTATGTAATTGTATTTATTTGTAGGTATTTTATGTAATTAATTTATTGATAGTGTAGTGTTAGGTTTAATTGTAGATACTTGTAGGTATTTTATTTAATTAATTTATTGATAGTGTAGTGTTAGGTTTAATTGTAACTTAGGTTAGGATTTATTTTACAGGTAATTTTGTAATTATTTTAACTAGGTAGCTATTAAATAGTTATTAACTATTTAATAGCTATTGTACCTGGTTAAAATAAAATACAAAGTTGCCTGTAAAATAAATATAAATCCTAAAATAGCTACAATATAATTATAATTTATATTGTAGCTATATTAGGGTTTATTTCACAGGTAAGTATTTAGCTTTAAATAGGAATCATTTATTTAATAAGAGTTAATTTATTTCGTAAGATAAAAATTATATTTAACTTAGGGGGGTGTTAGGGTTAGACTTAGCTTTAGGGGTTAATAAATTTAATAGAGTAGCGGTGAGGTCCGGTCGGCAGATTAGGGGTTAATACTTGAAGTTAGGTGTCGGTGATGTTAGGGAGGGCAGATTAGGGGTTAATACTATTTATTATAGGGTTAGTGAGGCGGATTAGGGGTTAATAACTTTATTATAGTAGCGGTGAGGTCCGGTCGGCAGATTAGGGGTTAATAATTGTAGGTAGGTGGCGGCTACGTTGGGGGCGGCAGATTAGGGGTTCATAAATATAATATAGGGGTCGGCGGTGTTAGGGGCAGCAGATTAGGGGTACATAGGGATAACGTAGGTGGCGGCGGTGTGCGGTCGGCAGATTAGGGGTTAAAAAAATTTAATAGAGTGGCGGCGATGTGGGGGGACCTCGGTTTAGGGGTACATAGGTAGTTTATGGGTGTTAGTGTACTTTAGAGCACAGTAGTTTAGAGCTTTATGAACCGGCGTTAGCCCAGAAAGCTCTTAACTCCTGGCTTTTCTCTGTGGCTGGAGTCTTGTCGGTAGATTTCTAACGCTCACTTCAGCCAAGACTCTAAATACCGGTGTTAGAAAGATCCCATTGAAAAGATAGGATACACAAATGGCGTAAGGGGATCTGCGGCATGGAAAAGTCGCGGCTGGAAAGTGAGCGTTAGACCCTTACCTACACGACTCTAAATACCAGCGGTAGCCCAAAACCAGCGTTAGGAGCCTCTAACGCTGGTTTTGACGGCTAACGCCAAACTCTAAATCTAGCCGTCTGTTAGTTGCGGCTGCCTGTGAGCGTAGATGGAAGTGAGGCTCGTGACGTCAGCACAGGTTAATGTGACTCTGTGAATTGGGTAAGACCGCAGTAAGCGGTAGATTGATAGGCAATGGAAACTGAATATAAACTTGACTAAAGTTAGCAATAAGTAGTAGTTGAAAATATAAAGTTACCACTTACGATGATGAACAAAACTTAATTCAATTCAAGATGAAAAGCAAATCCTCGGTAGCGAAGTGTCCCACGAAGCAAGGAGGTAAACGTCTCAAATAAGTCAGGATTCAAATAAAGTGAAATTGGGTCAGTGAGCAGTGAGAGACAGATGCACTGAATACACACTAATTATCAAGCAAGAGGAAGGGGAATGAACATCCTTTTAAAGGTAGATGTGAAGGAGGGGAAACCATCTTAAAGGTACATAAGTACATAGGGATATGACAGCTGATGGGTGACAGCCGGTTAGTTACCATGGTTACTGATCAGCTGATTACTTCACCTGTGCACTGGTTCAGCTATAATGAAACCCTGAACTGTTGGGGGTACTTGAGAACTGAGGTTGAAAAACACTGGTTTAGCACTCCCTCATCTACATCTGTCCCAACATGACCACTGAATGAATATAGACTCTACTAGCATTTTCAAGAGGTTTATCCATGACCTGGGCTAATAATGTTAAAACATGTTGTTTGCAATTCAGTGTTTATTTACTTATATTTGCTATAAATCTCCCTTTAATGTCCCTTTATCCTAAAGGCAAACTCTTTTCTTTTCCTGCTAGAAAATAGTGTTTTATTGTACTTTAAAGGCACATAAAACCCTTCTTTTTTCATAATTCAGATAGAACAAACAATTTAAACTACTTTCCATTTTATTTCATTTATCATATTTTCATGTTATCCTTTGTTGAAAAGCAGTATGGTAAGTTAAGGAATCTATTTATAGTTCCAGGTTCCACATTAAAATATCAAGATAGGTTTGTGCGTGTGTATGTATATACATATATATATATTGTTACTTTAATAAGGTAAAATATCATTAAGAATCCTTAAAGGGACATGAAACCCAATTTTTTTTATTTCATGTTTCAGATAAAACTTTCTAATTTGCTTATATTACCAATTTTTCTCATTCTCTTAGTATCTTTTGTTAAAAAGCAGGGACATAAGTTCAGGAGTGTGCACGTGTCTGCAGCTGTGTAATGCATCAGTTTTGCAAGAATGTTGTACATTAGCAAGAGCACTAGATGGCAGCAGTATTTCCGGTCATGCAGAGCTCCAGAGGTGCACGCTACCTATCTAGATATCTCTTCAGCAAAGAATAACATGAGAACAACGCAACAACAGGCATATTTAAAAACAGATAATCTTTTTACACAATGTTGCCCCAAAGTTAGATGTCTCAAAATTGTGTCCAAAAGTGTTTCTATGAGCTTAACTTTTTTTTTGTTACTTTTTATTGATGATATTGAAAATAAATTAATTCCAAAAGATAACGGATAACAAATGTTGTCACTTTTTTTAATTTAAATTTATGTTTGAATTAGGGACAATGATTCATTTCTAATAATGGTTAAAACAATGTTTTTATAAATGATTTCTGTGGTATTTATTTTACAATAAAGTGAATAAAAATTTTTTTTTTCAAGCTGCAAAATACAGAGCATAAAGTGCAGGTACAGATGGTCGCATCTCATGTGTCGCCCCAACTCTAATAACAGCACATAACACGTTCCATCTGCACGTTCCTGCCGCTCTCATTCTCCATTTTTCAGATTCCTGTTTCTTTGCATCTGTCATTACCGCTTTCAACATTAGCTTTCATCGAGACTAAGAATGTTACAGTTAAACGCCTTTCTTACCTGCATTCACTGTGCAACTGACTTCAAAGGATCATGCAAAACGTGTTGTTGCTTTTCTCTGTTTAAATACTAATTGATCACATTCATTAGTTACTGTATTTTCAATTGGGTTAGCCCTTTCCTAGAAATATTAAAGAAAAGCTTTGAATTTAATCAGTGCATTCCCACACCTGAGTTACTGTACCCGTATCCCCAGGCTGTTTTTTGCATCTGATTTATCTCACTGCTAGAATAGAAGTAGATTTATAAAGTGAGTATGATAATTTCAAAATTGGATGATTTGTAAATTAATATTGTCACAATAAATATTTATACATATTGAGGGCCAGATTACAAGTGGCACGCTAAACATTTTTTTGCTCGCATGCTAACACCGCTAAAAGTACATTTTTAACGTGAGCGTGTTATTGCTCGTATTGCAAAAGTAAAAAGTTGAATACTTACTTCAGGACTTTGGATAAATATATATATATATATACAGAACAATAAACAGTGCAGTCTCAGGATTTTTCAAACGTCCTGAGACGTCACTGTTTATTGTTCTGTATATGCTTTGAGTGTAAGCTCAGGTGTTTAATCCAGGAGGGCGAATTCATATTTGTTTTTTTATATACTGTGTATATATATATATATCTATATATATATATATATATATATATATATATATAAATAGATATAAATACACTGGTGTTCAAAACTTTAGGGTCACTTACGCATTTCATTATTTTCTGTGAAAACATACATAAAATTTGTTTAAATAGGAAATACAGTCACTGACAAGGTTAGAAATAATTAATTTTAAGTGAAATAATAATTGTTTCCTTCAAACTTTGCTTTCATCAAAAAATCCTCCATGTGCTGCAATAACAGCTTTGCAGACCTTTGGCAGTTTAGTTGTCAGTTTGTTGAGGTAATTTGAAGAGATTTCACCCCGTGCTTCCTGAAGCACCTCCCACAAGTTGGATTGGCTTGATGGGCACTTCTTACGCACCATACGGTCAAGCTGCTCCCACAACAGCTCAATAGAGTTGACATCTGGTGACTGTGCTGGCCACTCCATTAAAGACAGGATACCAGCTGACTGCTTCTTCCCTAAATAGTTATTGCATAGTTTGGAAATGTGCTATGGGTCATTGTCCTGTTGTAGGAGAAAATAGGCTTCAATCAAGGGCCGTCCATAGGGTATGGCATGGCGTTGCAAAATAAAATGATAGCCTCCTTCTTCAAGGTCCTTTTACCCTGTATAAAACTCCCACTTTACCACCACTAAAGCACGCCCAGGCCATCACATTGCCCCCACCATGCTAGACAGATGGCATCAAGCACTCCTCCAGCATCTTTTCATTTGTTCTGCGGGAGCGCAATAAATTAGCGCTCCACATGTAATCTAGCCCTTAATCGTTTCTTTTATTGGCCTGTCTGAGAATGTATTTTTCTTTACAACTCTGCCTAGAAGGCCAAAGTCCCATATTCGCCTCTTTACTGTTGACGTTGAGACTGGTGTTTTGCGGGTACTATTTAATGAAGCTGCCAGTTGAGGACCTGTGAGGAGTCTGTTTCTCAAACTAGACACTAGAGTCTAATGCATTTGTCCTCTTGCTCATTTGTGCACTGGGGCCTTTCACTCCTCATTCTATTCTTGCTAGAGCCACTTTGCGTTGTTCTGTGAAGGAAGTAGTACACAGTGTTATACGTATATATATATATATATATATATATATATATATATATACATACACACACATATATACATGTTATATGTATACAATATAGCCTTTTCCAGTCAAATACCTTGTCATATACAATATATATATATATATATATATATTTATTAATATTCTTCGTCCAAACTATTAATCTAAAGTTGTGCATGGCTTTTTTGTGCTGCTGGCCTGTAGCAGTAGCACTAGATACTACCTTAACTTCAATAAGCTGCTGCCCAGCTGCTCCTCTACTGCCTTGGAGACTTTCCCCATAAGAAAAATCCTAACAGATTAAATAATTTTCATCAATTAATGAACAGTGTTATAAAATTTTGGCTGAACCAAACAACCACATAAACAAATGTTATACAAATGTTTTCCCCATGACAAACTTTTCATCCAAAACTATATCAAAGAATTATGGCCATACATTGACTCATGATTAAATTTAAGGAATTTATACAAGATAACTGGAACAGGTCATAACTATTATCTCTTATAGCTGCATCACAGGAACAACAAAAGTTTTAGTATATTGGTTATGTATTACAAGATCTTTTATAAAATCTATGTCACATGTAAGAGTGATTTACCACTTTAGGATTAGTAATCATCTTACATGTATATGGTATTGTGAAAAAATAATAATTAGGCATATGGATATAGCATTGTCCAGTTAAAACTAAAGTGAGCAGTTAGTAAGATTTAGTACCTAAAATACAGAGGCTCACACTTTTTAGAATCCCATAACTGTATATGTGACCCATAACCTTGTACTTTGTTGATACCAACCAATTGTCCTTTCTTTACACAAGCAGGGATTTAAAGGGATAGTTTAGTCAAAATTTAACTTTCATGTTTCAGACAGTGCATGCAATTTTAATCAACGTTCAAATTTAATCATATCAATTTTTTTTCCCATTTTCTTGGTATCTTTATTTGAAAAAGCAATAATGTAAGCGTAGGAGCCGGCCCAATTTTTGTTAAGCATCTGAGTAGCGCTTCCTGATTGGTGGCTACATTTAGACACCAATCGGCAAGTGGTACCCAGGTGCTAAACCAAAAATGGGCCAGCTCCTAAACTTTTATTCTTGCTTTTTTAAATAAAGGTACCAAGAGAACAAAGAAAAATTGATAATAGGAGTAAATTAGAAAGTTGCTTAAAATTGAATGAAAGTTTAATTTTTACTAGACTATCTCTTTAATTGAGTTTCCAAGTAGAAAAGGGGTTTAAAATATTGGCTTTTCTTAGGCCTAGATTTGGAGTTTGGCGGTAGCCGTGAAAACCAGCGTTAGAGGCTCCTAACGCTGGTTTTAGGCTAACTCCGGTATTTGGAGTCACTCAAAAAAGGGTCTAACGCTCACTTTTCAGCCGCGACTTTTCCATACCACAGATCCCCTTACGTAAATTGCGTATCCTATCTTTTCAATGGGATTTTTCTAACTCCGGTATTTAGAGTCGTGGCTGAAGTGAGTGTTAGAAATCTAACGACAAAACTCCAGCCGCAGGAAAAAAGTCAGTAGTTAAGAGCTTTCTGGGCTAACGCCGGTTCATAAAGCTCTTAACTACTGTACTCTAAAGTACACTAACACCCATAAACTACCTATGTACCCCTAAACCGAGGTCCCCCCACATCGCCGCCACTGGATTAAAAAAATGTAACCCCTAATCTGCCGACCGCCACCTACGTTATACTTATGTACCCCTAATCTGCTGCCCCTAACACCGCCGACCCCTGTATTATATTTATTAACCCCTAATCTGCCCCCCACAACGTCGCCGCCAGCTACCTACAATAATTAACCCCTAATCTGCCGACCGCAAAGCGCCGCCACCTACATTATAGCTATGTACCCTTAATCTGCTGCCCCTAACACCGCCGACCCCTATATTATATTTATTAACCCCTAATCTGCCCCTCTCAACGTCGCCTCCACCTGCCTACACTTATTAACCCCTAATCTGCCGAGCGGACCGCACCGCTACTATAATAAAGTTATTAACCCCTAATCCGCCTTACTAACCCTATAATAAATAGTATTAACCCCTAATCTGCCCTCCCTAACATCGCCGACACCTAACTTTAATTATTAACCCCTAATCTGCCGACTGGAGCTCACCGCTATTCTATTATTAACCCCTAAAGCTAAGTCTAACCCTAACTTAAATATAATTTTAATCTAACGAAATTAATTAACTCTTATTAAATAAATTATTCCTATTTAAAGCTAAATACTTACCTGTAAAATAAATCCTAATATAGCTACAATATAAATTATAATTACATTGTAGCTATTTTAGGATTAATATTTATTTTACAGGCAACTTTGTAATTATTTTAACCATGTACAATAGCTATTAAATAGTTAAGAACTATTTAATAGCTACCTAGTTAAAATAATTACAAAATTACCTGTAAAATAAATCCTAACCTAAGTTACAATTAAACCTAACACTATACTATCATTAAATTAATTAAATAAAATACCTATAATTACCTACAATTAAACCTAACACTACACTATCAATACATTAATTAAATACAATATCTACGAATAACTACAATGAAATAAACTAACTAAAGTACAAAAAATAAAAAAGAACTAAGTTACAAAAAATAAAAAAATATTTACAAACATAAGAAAAATATTACAACAATTTTAAACTAATTACACCTACTCTAAGCCCCCTAATAAAATAACAAAGACCCCCAAAATAAAAAATGCCCTACCCTATTCTAAATTAATAAAGTTCAAAGCTCTTTTACCTTACCAGCCCTGAACAGGGCCCTTTGCGGGGCATGCCCCAAGAAGTTCAGCTCTTTTGCCTGTAAAAAAAAAAACATACAATACCCCCCCCAACATTACAACCCACCACCCACATACCCCTAATCTAACCCAAACCCCCCTTAAATAAACCTAACACTAAGCCCCTGAAGATCATCCTACCTTGTCTTCACCTCACCATGTATCACCGATCCGTCCTGGCTCCAAAATCTTCATCCAACCCAAGCGGGGGCTGGCGATCCATCATCCGGTGGCTGAAGAGGTCCAGAAGAGGCTCCAAAGTCTTCATCCTATCCGGGAAGAAGAGGCGATCCGGACCGGCAACCATCTTGATCCAAGCGACATCTTCTATCTTCATCCGATGACGACCGGCTCCATCCTGAAGACCTCCACCGCGGACCCATCTTCATCCGGCGACGTCCAACTGAAGAATGACGGTTCCTTTAAGGGACGTCATCCAAGATGGCGTCCCTCGAATTCCGATTGGCTGATAGGATTCTATCAGCCAATCGGAATTAAGGTAGGAATATTCTGATTGGCTGATGGAATCAGCCAATCAGAATCAAGTTCAATCCGATTGGCTGATCCAATCAGCCAATCAGATTGAGCTCGCATTCTATTGGCTGTTCCGATCAGCCAATAGAATGCGAGCTCAATCTTCAGGATGGAGCCGGTCGTCATCGGATGAAGATAGAAGATGCCGCTTTGATCAAGATGGTTGCCGGTCCGGATCGCCTCTTCTTCCCGGATAGGATGAAGACTTTGGAGCCTCTTCTGGACCTCTTCAGCCACCGGATGATGGATCGCCAGCCCCCGCTTGGGTTGGATGAAGATTTTGGAGCCAGGACGGATCTGTGATACCTGGTGAGGTGAAGACAAGGTAGGATGATCTTCAGGGGCTTAGTGTTAGGTTTATTTAAGGGGGGTTTGGGTTAGATTAGGGGTATGTGGGTGGTGGGTTGTAATGTTGGGGGGGGGTATTGTATGGTTTTTTTTTTACAGGCAAAAGAGCTGAACTTCTTGGGGCATGCCCCGCAAAGGGCCCTGTTCAGGGCTGGTAAGGTAAAAGAGCTTTGAACTTTATTAATTTAGAATAGGGTAGGGCATTTTTTATTTTGGGGGTCTTTGTTATTTTATTAGGGGGCTTAGAGTAGGTGTAATTAGTTTAAAATTGTTGTAATATTTTTCTTATGTTTGTAGATATTTTTTTATTTTTTGTAACTTAGTTCTTTTTTATTTTTTGTACTTTAGTTAGTTTATTTCATTGTAGTTATTTGTAGATATTGTATTTAATTAATGTATTGATAGTGTAGTGTTAGGTTTAATTGTAGGTAATTGTAGGTATTTTATTTAATTAATTTAATGATAGTATAGTGTTAGGTTTAATTGTAACTTAGGTTAGGATTTATTTTACAGGTAATGTTGTAATTATTTTAACTAGGTAACTATTAAATAGTTCTTAACTATTTAATAGCTATTGTACCTGGTTAAAATAAATACAAAGTTGCCTGTAAAATAAATATTAATCCTAAAATAGCTACAATGTAATTATAATTTATTTTGTAGCTATATTAGGATTTATTTTACAGGTAAGTATTTAGCTTTAAATAGGAATAATTTATTTAATAAGAGTTAATTAATTTTGTTAGATTAAAATTATATTTAACTTAGGGGGGTGTTAGTGTTAGGGTTAGACTTAGCTTTAGGGGTTAATACATTTATTAGAATAGCGGTGAGCTCCGGTCGGCAGATTAGGGGTTAATAAGTGTAGGCAGGTGGAGGCGACGTTGTGGGGAGCAGATTAGGGGTTAATAAATATAATATAGGGGTCGGCGGTGTTAGGGGCAGCAGATTAGGGGTACATAGGGATAATGTAAGTAGCTGCGGTTTACGGAGCGGCAGATTAGGGGTTAAAAAAAATATGCAGGGGTCAGCGATAGCGGGGGCGGCAGAATAGGGGTTAATAAGTGTAAGGTTAGGGGTGTTTAGACTCGGGGTACATGTTAGAGTGTTAGGTAAGCAACTCTGGTATCGAGAGTTGAAGTTGCGTTAAAAATGCTCTACGCTCCTTTTTTGGAGCCTAACGCAGCCTTTATGTGGACTCTCAATACCAGAGTTATTTTTATGGTGCGGCCAGAAAAAAGCCGGCGTTAGCTACGCGGGTCCTTACCGACAAAACTCCAAATCTAGGCCTTAGTAAATAAGATTTTATGTATGATTTCTTATGGTTTAAATTGACCATATTCACTATGGTATGGGGTACAGCGTTAATACACCACTGCGCATGTGCATCACACTGTTTTCATTGTCAGCATTTTGATTTTTTATCTTTAGATGTCCCTGTCAGTTGATCTCAACAAAAGGTCTAAAGGTCCATCCAGACCAGATTGGGCAGCTCACCAGACTGAAGATTACCCAATGAACAAGGGCGCAGCAAAGACCCTGGCACACAGCACAGAGTGGAATGCTGGGATACGACCTGCACCTGTCCGATCTGCCATACCCAAAATATCTGAGAGGGGACAGAAAGTCTGCACAAGAACATCAAGAAGCTCACCAAGTAGGTGTAACATCTAGATTATCTGTGGCATCCTGTGAGTGGCACTGATTAAAATAGCACTTTTAAAATTGTTGTGAAGTTTACAATATCACCAAAACCCTAAATTCTAGTTCTGGCTCAAAGCTTTTTGGATTCTTCGACATAAATTATTTTATAAAATGATTCTTTTGCTACTAAAACATTGTATGTCTGGCACCTCAGTATTCTGGATGGCTTTGAAGATCCATATCAGTATGTCAGCCTCCCATTATAAATGCCACCAGGTTAGGATTGGTATTAACCTCTTAGCTGCCAAAGGGTTTAAAAAGAGTTTTCACATTTTAAGAATTCAAATGTTATTGGCCGTACCAAGGGAAGAGAGCTGTTTGGGAGGGATCAGGGGGTCTGATGTTTCAGGTGGGAGGCTGAGCTCTACACTAAAGCTAAAATTAACCCTGCAAGCTCTCTACAAGCTACCTAATTAACCCCTTCACTGTTAGCCATAATACACGTGTGATGTGGAGCTGCATTTAGCGGCCTTCTAAGTACCAAAAAGCAACGCCAAAGCCATATATGTCTGCTATTTCTGAACAAAGGGGATCCCAGAGAAGCATTTACAACCATTTGTGCCATAATTGCACAAGCTGTTTGTAAATGATTTCAGTGAGAAACCTAAAATTGTGAAAAATTTTACGTTTTTTTTCATTTGATCGCATTTGGCGGTGAAATGGTGGCATGAAATATACCAAAATGGGCCTAGATCAATACTTGGGGTTGTCTACTACACTACACTAAAGCTAAAATTACCCCAAAAATCTCCCTACATGCTCCCTAATTAACCCCTTCACTGCTGGGCATAATACACGTGTGGTGCAGGGTGGCATTTAGCGGCCTTCTAATTACCAAAATGCAACGCCAAAGCCATACATGCCTGCTATTTCTGAACAAAGGGGATCCCAGAGAAAAATTTACAATCATTTATCCCATTATTGCACAAGCTGTTTGTAAATAATTTCAGTGAGAAACCGAAAGTTTGTGAAAAAATTTGTGAAAAAGTGAACAATTTTTTGTATTTGATCGCATTTGGCGGTGAAATGGTGGCATGAAATATACCAAAATTGGCCTAGATCAATACTTTGGGATGTCTACTAAAAAAAAATATATACATGTCAATGGATATTCAGGGATTCCTGAAAGATATTAGTGTTCTAATGTAACTAGCGCTAATTTTGAAAAAAAAATGGTTTGGAAATAGCAAAGTGCTACTTGTTTTTATGGCCCTATAACTTGCAAAAAAAGCAAAGAACATGTAAACATTGGGTATTTCTAAACTCAGGACAAAATTTAGAAACTATTTAGCATGGGTGTTTTTTGGTGATTGTAGATGTGTAACAGATTTTGGGGGTCAAAGTTAGAAAAAGTGTGTTTTTTTCCATTTTTTTCTCATATTTTATAATTTTTTTACAGTAAGTTATAAGATATGATGAAAATAATGGTATCGTTAGAAAGTCCATTTAATGGCGGGAAAAACGGTATATAATATGTGTGGGTACAGTAAATGAGTAAGAGGAAAATTACAGCTAAACACAAACACCGCAAAAATGTAAAAATAGCCTTGGTCCCAAACGGACAGAAAATGGAAAAGTGCTGTGGTCATTAAGGGGTTAATATTTATATATTTTAATCTTAGAATGTAAAATGGAAACTTTTTTTATTTTTCTTAAGGTGATAGTAAATCCAAGCGTCTAACAAAAGCTAGGATTTACCATCACTAATAATCAAGGGGAGTTTCATTCATCAACCTTGTAAAAAAAAAAGGTGCTAAACTCAACCTTTCTGTGCCGTTCCACGGCGCTAAATTCAGTGGCTCCGGCCTCCCACAACACAA
Source organism: Bombina bombina (assembly GCF_027579735.1). NCBI lineage: Eukaryota > Metazoa > Chordata > Amphibia > Anura > Bombinatoridae > Bombina > Bombina bombina. The sequence continues at coordinate 81,804,309 of NC_069502.1, read as the reverse complement.
CGATCTTCTACCAATGAGGTGCCGCTTGCACCACTGAACCAATAGCAGTGCGTGTCAACTGATAGGTTTCTGTATGCACGCACCGCTATTGGTTCAGAGGTGCAAGTGGCACCTCATTGGTAGAAGATCGCTGTGCCATGGGCAGCCAGAGCCGCTGAATTTAGTGCTGTGCAACGGCACCGAAAGGGTTGATGAATGAAACTCCCCTTGATTTTTAGAGATGGTAAATCCTAGCGTTTGTTAAACGCTTGGATTTACCATCACTTTAAAATTAATGTTGAAAGTTCACCAAATTTTAACATTCATTTTGAAAAGATGTGACCTACATTATTAATTTTTAATAAACGTGCCAAAACTTTCACCCAATACACATTTATACTATTTTAAACTTTAATTCTAGAAGATTAAGACAGAATGTGGCTCAGGTGGAAATATGGTTGTATGTATACAAAGGAGATTGTCTTTTATTTGGTTTAATCATTAATAGAAAATTAACTATATAAATATGCAGTTTTTCTAAAATGTATTTAAAAGTGACCTGATTCCATATATTTTCTACCTTTTAGCTATTTCTCTGTTTGAGAGCCAACCCTGGCAATTACCTCCCTCAAACAATGGCTCGGATGAAGAATAGAAATCTCTCGAGATCTAAATGTGACCTGCTGATTATTGGCGGAACCTACAAACCATTGAGGAGCAGTGTTCAGAGACTGAGGTGCCTTCGTTATTTATCAACACAAACATATGTTTTCTTTCCCTGCTTCCAAAACATGACCCCTTCCTTTGTCATTCACAGTGCCTTAGATCAGATCTCTTTGCTCCTTTATTTTCTCTTATTTTGCTCTACCTTAGTCATTGACATTAAACCACCATGCCTGAAGGAAATAGCAGAGATGTTTACAGCCAAACACAGTGGATGTCCTAATCATGTATTAATTCTGGTTGTCCAATCAGATTTAGGTTTTGGATTGCAGCTATGAGTGACCATTTCATGATGCGCAACGTGTACCATGAATGTCATTGTAAAATGTTGTTACAAGTCGGCAAACATTTGTTGTAAGTTATAAAAAGCATAAAGTGTATATTTAAAAAACTAATAGGATGAGAAAATTATTATTTACGTTGCAACTAACCACATCATTTATATGCGCATGAATTTATGTTTAATTACAGCGGTATCTTTATTTTTTATATTCATTTTTGTATTTGTTTGTGTTATTTTGTGCATATTTTGTAGCCAGATTTTTGTTTACTTACAAAGAATCATGAATAAAAACCAGCAAATACCATAACTATATTTACACATTGTCTTCTTTTGCAATAAATAATTCAAAACATTTTTTTACCACTGTTTATATATATAATTAAACCTTTTTATTTACATTTTAGAAATGAGTTGTTGGTAGCGTATATTTTCATACCTATTTTATGTACGTAAAACAGTTTCTACTTCTGTAATTAAATATACAACATTTATTAGAAGAAATAAACCAGGACGATGATTATTGATAATGATAAAAACTTATAATGATACAAACTTTGCACTGGTCGGACAACATTGTGAATAAAGAATATTGTTCCTTTTATTAAATTGGTAAGTTACTTGCTGAAAATAATTATTTTAATAAAGTAAAAATGTTAAACACTTTGTGACTTTATCAGGTGTAAATGAAATTACAGATCAAATAAAATTATTATTTGTACATCATAAATTTTAACCTTAAGAAAGGAACATGATTTCTTTCATGATTTAGATAGAGGATACAGTTTTAAGCAACTTTCTAATTTACTTCTATTATCAATTTTGCTGCATTCTCTTGATATCCTTTGTTGATGGAGTAGCAATGCACTACTGAGAGCTAGCTGATCACATCGATCAATTCAAGTCAATGAAAAGAGCAATATATATGCAGCCACTTTTCAACAAAAGATACCAAGGGAACTTAGCAAATTAGATAATTGAAGTAAATTGGAAAGTTGTTTAAAATTGTATGTTCTATCTGAATTATAAAGGACAAATATTTGGTTTTATGTCCCTTTAAATACAGGTGATCTAAATTGCCTTCACAGTCGGGTTGCAGAGATGTCTGTATTGTTCAGTAACATAGGGCGTGATTCAACTTTGTGGTCACAACAACTCAATCGTGTTGTTCTATGCACTTTTATTTTTTGCATGGGAAACCAGAATAATATTTTTATGATTCACAAATAATGTACAAAAAATAAATAAATATATATATATATATATATATATATATATATATATATATATATATATATATATAGTGCTCAAGACGTGCACACTCCCGAGCCTTCTTGAGAATGCACTTATGGAAATGAGGTAAGTTTTAACAATGGATACCAAGAAAAAGAGGTGCATTACCATAAGAGAAATAAATTGTTTTATATATATATATATATATATATAGTGTTTAGACCCGGGTTGGTGGAGATCATTTCTGATATTACCGGTGGGAAGGGGTCTTTTCTGCCTCAAGATAAAAAGACCAGACCAAAATAACATCAGAGTAATTTTCGTTCCTTTTTGCAACTTCAGAGGGAAGCCGTCCTCTTCTTCGGCTAAGCAGGACCATGGCAAGTCTTCCTGGAAACCAAATCAGTCTTGGAGCAAGGGAAAACATTCCAAGAAGCCCGCGGCTGATTCTAAATCAGCATGAAGGGGGTTTGCCCCGATCCGGGCTCAGATCAAGTAGGGGGCAGATTTTCTCAGTTTTTTCAGGCCTAGATAAGAGATGTTCCAGATCCCTGGGCTCTCGAGATTGTATCCCAGGGTTACAAGTTGGAATTCAAGACTTGTCCTCCCAGAGGCAGGTTCCACCTTTCAAGATTATCTGCCGACCAGATAAAAAGAGAGGCGTTCTTGAAGTGCGTTCAGGATCTCTCTTCTCTGGGAGTAATTGTTAAAGTTCCATCACTGGAACAGGGTCTAGGGTTTTATTCAAACTTATTTGTGGTTCCCAAGAAAGAGGGAACTTTTCGTCCCATTCTAGACCTGAAATGCCTAAACATCCTTCAAGATGGAGACTATTCATACTATTCTTCCTTAAGTTCAAGAGGGTCAGTTCATGACGACCTTAGATCTAAAGGATGCGTACCTTCATGTTCCTATTCACAGGGACCATCACAAGTTTCTTGATCAACATTTACAGTTTGTGGCCCATCCAATTGGCCTTGCCACAGCTCCCAGAATATTTTCAAAGGTTCTGGGGGCTCTCTTGGCTGTGATCCGATCCAGGGGAATTGCTGTGGCTCCCTATTCGGACGACATATTCATTCAAGCGCCATCTTTTCCACAAGCAGAATACTGTTGTCTTTTCTTCGTTCTCACGGATGGAAAGTGAATTTGGAAAAAAGCTCCCTGGTTCCAGCTACAAGGGTAGTTATCCTAGGGACAATAATAGATTCCGTTCTGATGAAGATTTTTCTGATGGAGGTCAGAAGAGTAAAGATTCTTTCCTCTTGCCGGTCTCTGCAGGCTGCGGGTTAAACCGTCAGTACCTCAATGTATGGAAGTAATTGGCCTGATAGTGGCTTCCATGGATATTATCCCATTTGCTCGATTTCATCTAAGAGCTCTGCAGTTGTGCATGCTCAGACAATGGAATGGAGATTATGGGGGTCTGTATCAGAGAATAGTTCTAGATCAGGCAACAAAAGATTCTCTCCCGTGGTGGATCTCGGAGCACCTGTCTCAAGGCACTTGCTTTCGGAGACCGTCCTGGATGATTGTGACCAGGGACGCCAGCCTGTTGGGCTGGGGAGCAGTCTGGGACTCCTTAAAGGCGCAGAGACTTTGGACTCGGGAGGAGTCTGCTCTCCCTATCAACATTCTGGAGTTGAGGGCAATTTACAATGCTATGATGGCTTGGCCCCAACTATCTTTAGCCCAGTTCATCAGATTCCAGTCAGACAACATAACCTCAGTGGTTTACATCAACCACCAGGGAGGAACTCGGAGTTCCTTAGCCATGAAGGAGGTGGCACAGATTATTCAGTGGGCGGAAGCTCACAATTTCTGTCTATCTGCCATTCACATCCCAGGAGTGGACAATTGGGAAGCGGATTTCCTGAGCAGACAGACCTTTCTTCCCGGGGAGTGGGAACCCCATCCGGAGGTGTTCTCCAGGTTAATCATCAAATGGGGGGTTCCAGAGTTGGATCTGATGGCATTTTGACAGAATGCCAAGCTTCCAAAGTACAGTCCAAGGTCAAGGGATCCTCAGGCCTTCTTGATAGATGCGTTGGCAGTTCCCTGGAACTTTAGGATGGCATACCTGTTTCCTCCATTCGCTCTACTCCCACAAGTCATTGCTCGTATCTAGCAGGAGAGTGCATCAGTGATTGCAATTGCTCTGGCTTGGCCTCGGAGGATCTGGTATGCAGATCTAGTGGACATGTCGTCTCGGCTTCCATGGAGACTACCCCTGAGGAAGGACCTTCTACTTCAGGGTCCTTTCCTTCATCCAAATCTCATTTCTCTGAAGCTGACTGCTTGGAGATTGAACGCTGATTCTGTCTAAGCGTGGTTTTTCTGAGTTGGTCATTGAAACTATGATTCAGGCTTGTAAGCCTGTTACTCGAAAGATTTACCATAAGATATAGCGGAAATATCTTTATTGGTGTGAATCCAAGGGCTACTCTTGGAGTAGGGTCAGGATTCCAAGAATTTTGTCTTTTCTCGAGGAGGGTCTGGAGAAAGGGTTATCTGTTAGTAGGCTGAAAGGTCAAGTTTCGGTTTTGTCTGTTTTTTTGCATAAGCATTTGGCGGATGTGCCAGATGTACAATCCTTTTGTCAGGCTTTGGTCAGGATCAGACCTGTGTTTAAGTCTGTTACTCCGCCATGGAGCCTTAACCTTGTTCTTAAAGTTTTGAAGCAGGCTCCGTTTGAGCCTTTACATGCCATAGATATTAAGTTGTTATCTTGGAAGGTTTTATTTCTTTTGGCTATTTCTTCTGCTCGAAGAGTCTCAGAACTCCCAGCTCTGCAGTGTGATTCCCCTTATCTTATTTTTCATGCTGATAAGACGGTTCTTCGTACTAAGTTAGGTTTCCTTCCTAAGGTGGTTTCTACAAAAAATATTAATCAGGAGATTGTTGTTCCGTCTTTGTGCCCAAAGCCTTCTTCTGTTAAAGAACGTCTGTTGCACAATTTGGATGTGGTTCATGCTCTTAAGTTTTATTTGGAAGCGACTAAGGATTTTCGCCAATCTTCTGCTCTTTTTGTCTGTTTCTGGGAAGTGTAGAGGTCAGAAGGCTACTGCTTCTACTCTTTCTTTTTGGTTGCAAAGTGTGATTCGTCTAGCATATGAGTCTGCTGGTAAGCAACCTCCTGAGAGAATTACGGCTCATTCCTCTAGGGCTGTTGCCTCTTCTTGGGCTTTTAAAAATGAAGCTTCCATGGAACAAATTTGCAAGGCTGCGACTTGGTCTTCTTTGCATACTTTTTCCAAATTTTATAAATTTGATACTTTTGCTTCGACTGAGGCTGTTTTGGGGAGAAAGGCTCTTCAAGCGGTGGTGCCTTCAGTTTAGGTCTGCCTGTCTTGTCCCTCCCTATTCATCTGTGTCCTCTAGCTTGGGTATTGGTTCTCAACAGTAATTAAGATGAACCCGTGGACTCACCATATCTTAGGAAGAAAACTAAATTTATGCTTACCTGATAAATTTATTTCTTCCAGATATGGTGAGTTCACGGACCCACCCTTTTTGTTTTAAGAAAGTTTTTGACTAAACCTCAGACACCTCCGCACCTTGTGTTATTCTCTTTTCTCCATTCCTGATGGTCGAATGACTGGGGGTTGTGGGTAAGGGAGTGATACTTAACAGTTTTACTGTGGTGCTCTTTGCCTCCTCCTGCTGGTCAGGAGTGATATTTCCAACAGTAATTAAGGTGAACCCGTGGACTCACCATATCTGGAAGAAATACATTTATCATGTAAGCATAAATTCTGTTTTTGTAATGTAGGTGTCTCTCCTTCACATCTAGAACCAGAAATTGTGAGATAAATAGCTTTCAAGCTAAAGTATGTGGTTTTTTAAAAAAAATCAGGGACCTCTCCATACTGACGAGATGTCTTATATCATCTAACCTGAGCGTTGAGCTTTTGAATATCAGGCCCTTAGAAAGAACATTTTAGTACCTCTCCGTCACAGATACCAACTTGGAGCATTCATTTATCTAAATCTTCTTGTTTACATGGTTTTTGTGTAACCAAAGAAATGTTTATTATGGGTGGGGAAACAATAACAGCTATTTCAAATGATAAACTAAAGGTGAAGGAGCTAATTGTAAACAATTTAACACACTCCAGTACGTAAAACTGATCATTGGGAACACATTAAAAGGGAGAAAATAGTAGTATACACTGTACCTTTTAAGCCACACTTTTTTATTGGCTAAATTATTTTTCATCTTATGCAAATTAGTAAAATTATTTTATGTTTTACTTTTAAATAAAATATTTTATTTATAACAGTGTTTGTTTATTATTTGTCTTACATAAATATATCAATGAACCCATATTTTAAAATGAGAGAAAAAGAAAGTTCCGTGTTTTAACCCTTTGTTAGCCAATATATATTAGTGGCAGATCACAGCCTCATACTTAACAACCTTAGGCGATATAATAAAAAGAGCTCTGTCGAGCAATAATTCCTCCACCTTGATTAACAGACAGGTTCTTTAGCTTGTGTAGTAGATAGACTCACCCACATTGACGTACTCCGTCCGAAGAGCATCCACTATTGCGGAAATAGAGCCGTCCAGGCGCTCCAACTACTTGTCTCCCCACAAAGAACAATCGATCAATTCAGCCGCTGCCCAACAGGTGCTGTTGCTACACGCACCTTAGTTACGCGGCTCCTCACTGAACCAGTTCCGGCTTGCCTCCAGGTGCAAACAACCAATGGGAATCCGTGAGTTGGGTCACGTGGTGGGTGGTCAGCCAATCCTGTACTTAGAAGGTGTCTTGTAAATACAATATCGCCAAGGTAGCTGTGTTGGCTCCGAAAATGAGCACTTTATCCGCCCTCAGTCACTTCTAAGATGCTTAAGGATAGAGGGTATCTGGGAAAGGATTCCTTGTAATCCCAATAATGAAAATAGAAAAAAGAAGAAGTCGATCCCAATATCCATATAATATAAATAAAAGCAGCCTTTATTTCTTCAATTTAAAAAACAAACAAACATGATACACGCACAGAGGTATCAGGTTTTACGCGTTTCGGCTGGTGCCGTACTCATAAACCTGATTAGGCACAGGTGAGTGCCATCTTAAAAAAGGTTACAAAACATGGTTATTGGTTGGTGCTTAACACACCCCTATTAACCATTAAGGTACTGAATGCACACAATCAATTACTTGTTTCACACATTAAAAAATGGGAAATGGAGGTGGATAGAAAAGAGGGGATAGTATATACATATATTCAAATCTGAAATTGTTTGACAAGGGCAGTGCACAAAAAACTCAGTATATATATAATGCTTTTGTCAAAAACCCTACTACAAAATATATGTTTATCAATATGGACAACAAACATGGTATTATAAGATTTCTGTAGGAAAAACATATCTAATAACGAAATAATGGAATAATAAAATAACGTCAAGATATGTAAGACAATAGAGACTAAAGCAAAAGCATGAGCATAAACATAAGCTGCAGAAATATGAACAGCAGAACCAGCATTGAACATACACCAATAGTACAAAACCATTCATAGACATAATGTTAATAATAAACAATAGGTATATATTAATTTATCGTCACTTTTGAAATTAACATATGTTTGAAAAAATTCATTCAAGGACTAACAGGTAACAGATTAGCCATGGCGTTCATATAGTTCAAGCTGCACTTATTATACTAGTTATATGAACATGTGCCCTATTTGTATGTCAAATATGTTTTTTAATTAATTAAATGATCTAGACAGAGAATGATGACTATAGTGCATGTGTTCATCTTGGAACATCTATCATTAAAGAAGGTGTGTGTATGTAAACCCTATATCATCTTGCCTGTATCATCTTTCAGAATTTGTCATAAGCAGATACCCCCACAAAAGATGACTATTACAAAGATTGTTTTGGGAAATATTTTGGAAAATTTTTTGAGAAATTTATATATTGATATGCAGGTGCACTGGACCATGAAGCCAATCATTACTTCCAATGATTTATAATGTCAAACTCAGAATTAAATCCATGTGGTATCTGAGTATTTAGCTTCATGATCCAGTACACCTCCTGCCTTGCCAAAAGTTCATCCTTATTTCCTCCTCTAGGGGGCAAATTGACAGTTTCAATGCCTTGCCATTTGAAGGATCCAGTGTCCTTGTTGTGCACCTCAATAAAATGTCGAGATAGTGCCGAGCATGGTTTATCATATTTGATATAACCAAGATGTTCTCTTATCCTTGTTCGGACTTCCCTGCTTGTCATTCCAACATACTGCTTGGAGTGTTCCTGACATTCTATTAGGTACACAACATAAACACTGGAGCATTTAATACATCCTTTAGACAAAAACCTGTCTCCAGTTGAACACGAGTAGAAGTTTCTGCCTTCCACAACAGTGTCACAGGCCTTACACCTATGGTCCCCACATTTGTAGGTGCCATTGACCTGTAACCAGGAACTTTTCTTCTTTTTGTTGGAAGGTAGGAGACTGGGGGACAAAAGGTTGCCCAAGGATAGATTTTTGGATTAGACACACCTAAATCCTTTTTCCACTGTCGTTTTTAACTGTACATCACCCAGGAGAATAGGAAAATATTTCCTGATGATGCTACATACAGTGGGATAATCTGAAGAATATTGGGTGATAAAAGTGAGCTGTCTTTCTTGCTCATTCACCTTATTCTGCAGTTTTTTTGGATTTCTCTCCGATGTGACCACTTTTTTGGATACATTGTCTAATAATTTTGTGGGATAACCCCTATTTTTTAATCTCTGTTTGATTTCCTTTGTTTCTGCATGGAAATCTTTTTCACTACTGCAGACTCTCTTTGCCCTTAGAAACTGGCTCTTTGCAATGCCACTAAATACATGTGGAGGATGACCACTTTTATGATGAAGGATTGTATTCCCTGAAATGGGCTTCCTATAGAGTTTTGACTCAATCTTTTGTGTCATATGGTTTCCAGTTAGTGTAACATCTAAGAAATTGACCTTAGAGGGATGCCACTCATGTGTAAATTTTAGACCATGGTTTGCCTCATTTAGGAAACCAAGAAAGATTTTGGCTTGTTCCTCACTTGACGACCAGATGAAAATCAGGTCGTCTATGAAGCGACGATAGAAAACCACTTCTGCTTCGAGGGGGCTCTCACCTCCATAGATGGAAAATCGCTCGAGCCAGCCCATGTACAAGTTCGCATAGGAGGGGGCAAACTTGGCCCCCATGGCTGTGCCCCGTTTCTGGAGGTAATATTGATAAACATATATTTTGTAGTAGGGTTTTTGACAAAAGCATTATATATATACTTGTCAAACAATTTCAGATTTGAATATATGTATATACTATCCCCTCTTTTCTATCCACCTCCATTTCCCATTTTTTAATGTGTGAAACAAGTAATTGATTGTGTGCATTCAGTACCTTAATGGTTAATAGGGGTGTGTTAAGCACCAACCAATAACCATGTTTTGTAACCTTTTTTAAGATGGCACTCACCTGTGCCTAATCAGGTTTATGAGTACGGCACCAGCCGAAACGCGTAAAACCTGATACCTCTGTGCGTGTATCATGTTTGTTTTTTTAAAATTGAAGAAATAAAGCCTGCTTTTATTTATATTATATGGATATTGGGATCGACTTCTTCTTTTTTCTATTTTCATTATTGGGATTACAAGGAATCCTTTCCCAGATACCCTCTATCCTTAAGCATCTTAGAAGTGACTGAGGGCGGATAAAGTGCTCATTTTCGGAGCCAACACAGCTACCTTGGCGATATTGTATTTACAAGACACCTTCTAAGTACAAGATTGGCTGACCACCCACCACGTGACCCAACTCACGGATTCCCATTGGTTGTTTGCACCTGGAGGCAAGCCGGAACTGGTTCAGTGAGAAGCCGCGTAACTAAGGTGCGTGTAGCAACAGCACCTGTTGGGCAGCGGCTGAATTGATCGATTGTTCTTTGTGGGGAGACGAGCAGTTGGAGCGCCTGGACGGCTCTATTTCCGCAATAGTGGATGCTCGTCGGACGGAGTACGGTCAATGTGGGTGAGTCTATCTACTACACAAGCTAAAGAACCTGTCTGTTAATCAAGGTGGAGGAATTATTGCTCGACAGAGCTCTTTTTATTATATCGCCTAAGGTTGTTAAGTATGAGGCTGTGATCTGCCACTAATATATATCGGCTAACAAAGGGTTAAAACACAGAACTTTCTTTTTCTCTCATTATTATTTCCTTGACTCTGTGCTTACCCAAGTGTGGCCGATTAAAGTTGCTTCTTATTTGCTTTAAGCCTATAAACATGGATACCGCAATTGACTGCACACAGTACTATTCACTCATTAGTCTAAATGATCAGGATTTGGAAGGCTTGGAATTAGAAGAATTCTTCTCATCAGTATCTATGGATGTTAAATTGGGAGATTTGTTCCATAATTTGGAAATTTTGAGACTCAAGGAAATAAGACTCAAATTAGACTCCTGGATACTTAATAAATATCTATCATTAAATATGATTCCCAGGGGTCTACGAGTAAAAAAGTCTCCAAATTTTGAAGTGACTGACCAAGATTTTATCAGAGAGTGGAATAGCATACTCTCTGAATGCTCTTTAAGACTCATGGGTATGCTTATAAAATATAAAAGTGATCAGCTGATTATGGTTCGAAATGATATTGCAAAGTTACAAGCTGAATTGAATAACTTTAAGCTCAGTGATGAATATGTGTGTTTTGATGTGATGTTGAGGGATGTTGTTGAATCTTCAAGACAAGATCTGATTTCTATAAAACATACTAAGTTTTTACGTGACCAAAAAGATTATTCTGATAATCAGGTCTTTATTTGGCAGAGAATACATAAGCGTAATAGAAGAAATTTCAACAATGCACAATCAAAACAAAATAAAAATAAAGACAATACCAGTAGCACTAGTACTGCAGATAATAACCAATGTATTGTTGTTAATACTGATATACAGCCACATATCCCTCATCACAAGAAGAGAAAGAATAATAAAACTAAAAAAAGAGTTACTTTCTCTGATTCAGAAACAACTGATTATGATTTTTCATCACAGGGAGCTTCCACTTCTGGTGATGAGGGATCAGGCGCAGAATATAATGAACATCCGGAAACCAGTGGTGAAGAGGCAGAACCCGGACCACTGGTCATTAATAAAGTTCAATCTAATATAGGTACAAAAACTAAAAATACACAGGCTAAACAACAAGACTTTGCACATTCAAACACACAATCAGAATTTGGTACTTCCCACCAAGTTGCAACAACATCGCAGGTTTTTCATGTGGTCAAAAAACGCACGGGGGGTGGGGGGAAGCAGGCTTACACCCCAAAACACAGATATACTCTGAGAGACCCCAAACAAACAAAATAGCGACTTCCAGTAGTGTTATAAATTTGTCTTCATATACACTAAATAAAGCTGAGCTTAAGATTCTAGAATTGGGTTTGGGCTTTTGCCCAAACAGGAAGTTTAACCTCTTCCAAACCATAATTGACTTGAATCGATTTATAAGGAAGATCACATTGAATAAACATTTTGAGATGACAGCCAAAGCTGATGATACTAGATCATGTATACCCAATACTATACACCCCACAAATCTTCCCTCCCTTACCTTTCAAGAAGCATGTAGCATCACATCATTGGAAAGCTTAGAAAGGGAATCCACAGTATCTAGTACAATAACTGATAATAAATTACCACAGAGAAAAGTTGCCTCTAATTTCTATCCTATACACAATAGAGGCAAATCTTTGGAGGTTTTTCATAAACGAGTAGTGGATGATTTAAAAAAACTTAGTTTATTCTCCGCTCCTGTCACACAAAATCTTTCTAAATTAGAAAAAGAAGCGATCCTCTCTATACAAAACAACGATAACATCGTGATAAGGCAATCAGATAAGGGAGGTAGTGTGGTGGTGTTGGATCGAGTGGACTATGTAAATGAGGCATTGCGACAGCTAACTGACCATAACACATACTCTATTGTGGACCAAAATCCAACAAAACGTTTTCAATATGAGCTTGGGCAGATGTTGGATGATGGGGTTGATTTAGGTATTTTTGATCAACAAACAGCAGACTCTTTATATGTTACTCATCCTATCATCCCCATCTTCCACCATCTGCCCAAGATACACAAGAGTGTGACTGATGTAAAGGGTCGTCCAATTGTATCAGGGATAGGTTCCCTTCTGGAACCTTTATGCGATTGGTTGGATGGGGTACTGCAGCCATATGTTTTGGCCTTACCCAGTCATATTCGTGATACCTCACATGTATTGGGTATGCTGGAGTGTATTGAGTGGCAGAAAGATTATAGTTGGCTGACCATTGATGTGGTCTCTCTATACTCCAGCATACCCCATGACATGGGTTTAAAGGCCATTGAATTTTTTCTACAGTCCAGTGCTGATATGTCATCAGAAAATATAAGATACATTCTACGAATTACCCAGTATCTATTAGAGCATAACTACTTCTGCTTTGAGGGGGTTTTTTACCTCCAGAAACAGGGCACAGCCATGGGGGCCAAGTTTGCCCCCTCCTATGCGAACTTGTACATGGGCTGGCTCAAGCGATTTTTCATCTATGGAGGTGAGAGCCCCCTCGAAGCAGAAGTGGTTTTCTATCGTCGCTTCATAGACGACCTGATTTTCATCTGGTCGTCAAGTGAGGAACAAGCCCAAATCTTTCTTGGTTTCCTAAATGAGGCAAACCATGGTCTAAAATTTACACATGAGTGGCATCCCTCTAAGGTCAATTTCTTAGATGTTACACTAACTGGAAACCATATGACACAAAAGATTGAGTCAAAACTCTATAGGAAGCCCATTTCAGGGAATACAATCCTTCATCATAAAAGTGGTCATCCTCCACATGTATTTAGTGGCATTGCAAAGAGCCAGTTTCTAAGGGCAAAGAGAGTCTGCAGTAGTGAAAAAGATTTCCATGCAGAAACAAAGGAAATCAAACAGAGATTAAAAAATAGGGGTTATCCCCCAAAATTATTAGACAATGTATCCAAAAAAAGTGGTCACATCGGAGAGAAATCCAAAAAAACTGCAGAATAAGGTGAATGAGCAAGAAAGACAGCTCACTTTTATCACCCAATATTCTTCAGATTATCCCACTGTATGTAGCATCATCAGGAAATATTTTCCTATTCTCCTGGGTGATGTACACTTAAAAACGACAGTGGAAAAAGGATTTAGGTGTGTCTACTCCAAAAATCTATCCTTGGGCAACCTTTTGTCCCCCAGTCTCCTACCTTCCAACAAAAAGAAGAAAAGTTTCTGGTTACAGGTCAATGGCACCTACAAATGTGGGGACCATAGGTGTAAGGCCTGTGACACTGTTGTGGAAGGCAGAAACTTCTACTCGTGTTCAACTGGAGACAGGTTTTTGTCTAAAGGATGTATTAAATGCTCCAGTGTTTATGTTGTGTACCTAATAGAATGTCAGGAACACTCCAAGCAGTATGTTGGAATGACAAGCAGGGAAGTCTGAACAAGGATAAGAGAACATCTTGGTTATATCAAATATGATAAACCATGCTCGGCACTATCTCGACATTTTATTAAGGTGCACAACAAGGACACTGGATCCTTCAAATGGCGAGGCATTGAAACTGTCAATTTGCCCCCTAGAGGAGGAAATAAGGATGAACTTTTGGCAAGGCAGGAGGTGTACTGGATCATGAAGCTAAATACTCAGATACCACATGGATTTAATTCTGAGTTTGACATTATAAATCATTGGAAGTAATGATTGGCTTCATGGTCCAGTGCACCTGCATATCAATATATAAATTACTCAAAACATTTTCCAAAATATTTCCCAAAACAATATTTGTAATATTCATCTTTTGTGGGGGTATCTGCTTATGACAAATTCTGAAAGATGATACAGGCAAGATGATATAGGGTTTACATACACACACCTTCTTTAATGATAGATGTTCCAAGATGAACACATGCACTATAGTCATCATTCTCTGTCTAGATCATTTAATTAATTAAAAAACATATTTGACATACAAATAGGGCACATGTTCATATAACTAGTATAATAAGTGCAGCTTGAACTATATGAACGCCATGGCTAATCTGTTACCTGTTAGTCCTTGAATGAATTTTTTCAAACATATGTTAATTTCAAAAGTGACGATAAATTAATATATACCTATTGTTTATTATTAACATTATGTCTATGAATGGTTTTGTACTATTGGTGTATGTTCAATGCTGGTTCTGCTGTTCATATTTCTGCAGCTTATGTTTATGCTCATGCTTTTGCTTTAGTCTCTATTGTCTTACATATCTTGACGTTATTTTATTATTCCATTATTTTGTTATTAGATATGTTTTTCCTACAGAAATCTTATAATACCATGTTTGTTGTCCATATTGATAAACATATATTTTGTAGTAGGGTTTTTGACAAAAGCATTATATATATACTGAGTTTTTTGTGCACTGCCCTTGTCAAACAATTTCAGATTTGAATATATGTATATACTATCCCCTCTTTTCTATCCACCTCCATTTCCCATTTTTTAATGTGTGAAACAAGTAATTGATTGTGTGCATTCAGTACCTTAATGGTTAATAGGGGTGTGTTAAGCACCAACCAATAACCATGTTTCTTTCATGTAATTAGCAAGAGTCCATGAGCTAGTGACGTATGGGATATACATTCCTACCAGGAGGGGCAAAGTTTCCCAAACCTTAAAATGCCTATAAATACACCCCTCACCACACCCACAATTCAGTTTTACAAACTTTGCCTCCGATGGAGGTGGTGAAGTAAGTTTGTGCTAGATTCTACGTTGATATGCGCTCCGCAGCAAGTTGGAGCCCGGTTTTCCTCTCAGCGTGCAGTGAATGTCAGAGGGATGTGAGGAGAGTATTGCCTATTTGAATGCAGTGATCTCCTTCTACGGGGTCTATTTCATAGGTTCTCTGTTATCGGTCGTAGAGATTCATCTCTTACCTCCCTTTTCAGATCGACGATATACTCTTATATATACCATTACCTCTGCTGATTCTCGTTTCAGTACTGGTTTGGCTTTCTACAAACATGTAGATGAGTGTCCTGGGGTAAGTAAATCTTATTTTCTGTGACACTCTAAGCTATGGTTGGGCACTTTGTTTATAAAGTTCTAAATATATGTATTCAAACATTTATTTGCCTTGACTCAGAATGTTCAACATTCCTTATTTTTCAGACAGTCAGTTTCATATTTGGGATAAATGCATTTGTTTCAATCATTTTTTCTTACCTTAAAAAAATTGACTTTTTCCCTGTGGGCTGTTAGGCTCGCGGGGGCAGAAAATGCTTCATTTTATTGCGTCATTCTTGGCGCGGACTTTTTTGTCGCAAAATTTTTTTTCTGTTTCCGGCGTCATACGTGTCGCCGGAAGTTGCGTCATTTTTTGACGTTTTTTTGCGTCGTCATTTTTGGCGCCAAAAGCATTTAGGCGCCAAATAATGTGGGCGTCTTTTTTGGCGCTAAAAAATATGGGCATCACTTTTGTCTCCACATTATTTAAGTCACATTATATATTGCTTCTGGTTGCTAGAAGCTTGTTCACTGGCATTTTTTTCCCATTCCTGAAACTGTCATTTAAGGAATTTGATCAATTTTGCTTTATATGTTGTTTTTTTCTTTTACATATTGCAAGATGTTCCACGGTGCAACTGAGTCAGAAGATACTTCAGGAAAATCACTGCCCAGTGCTGGAGCTACCAAGCTAAGTGTATCTGCTATAAACTTTTGGTATCTGTTTCTCCAGCTGTTGTTTGTATTGCATGTCATGTCAAACTTATTAATGCAGATAAAATTTCCTTTAAGTACTGTTACATTACCTGTTGCTGTTCCGTCAACATCTAATTTTCAGAGTGTTCCTGATAACATAAGAGATTTTATTTTTTAAATCCATTAAGAAGGCTATGTCTGTTATTTCTCCTTCTAGTATACATAAAAGTCTTTTAAAACTTCTCTTTTTTCAGATGAATTTTTAAATGAACATCATCATTCTGATACTGATAATGGTTCTTCTGGTTCAGAGGTTTCTGTCTCAGAGGTTGATGCTGATAAATCTTTGTATTTGTTCAAGATGGAATTTATTCGTTCTTTACTTAAAGAAGTATTATTTGCATTAGAAATAGAGGATTCTGGTCCTCTTGATACTAAATGTAAACGTTTAAATAAGGTTTTTAAATCTCCTGTAGTTATTCCAGAAGTGTTTTATCTCCCTGATGCTATTTCTGAAGTAATTTCCAGGGAATGGAATAATTTGGGTAATTTATTTACTCCTTCTAGACGTTTAAGCAATTATATCCTGTGCCATCTGACAGATTAGAGTTTTTTGGGACAAAAATCCCTAAGGTTATGGGGCTGTCTCTACTCCTGCTAATGTACTACTATTCCTACGGCAGATAGTACTTCATTTAAGGATCCTTTAGATAGGAAAATTGAATCCTTTCTAAGAAAAGCTTACTTATGTTCAGGTAATCTTCTTAGACCTGCTATATTTTTAGCGGATGTTGCTGCAGCTTCAACTTTTTGGTTAGAAGCTTTAGCGCAACAAGTAACAGATCATAATTTTATAGCATTATTATTATTCTATAACATGCTAATAATTTTATTGGTGATACCATCTTTTGATATCATTAGAGTTGATGTCAGGTATATGTCTCTAGCTATTTTAGCTAGAAAAGCTTTATGGATTAAACTTGGAATGCTGATATGTCTTCTAAGTCAACTTTGCTTTCCCTTTCTTTCCAGGGTAAATAATCATTTTCGTTCCTTTCCTCACAACAAGGAACAAAAGCCTGATCCTTCATCCTCAGGAGCGGTATCAGTTTGGAAACTATTTCCAGTTTGGAATATATCCAAGCCTTATAGAAACCTATAGCCAGCTCCTAAGTACCTATGAAGGTGCGGCCCTTATTCCAGCTCAGCTGGTATGGGGCAGATTACGTTTTCTTCAAAGAAATTTGGATCAATTCCGTTCTCAATCTCTGGTTTCAGAACATTGTTTCAGAAAGGTACAGAATTGGCTTCAAGTTAAGGCCTCCTGCTAAGAGATTTTTTTCTTTCCCGTGTCCCAGTTAACACAGCAAAGGCTCAGCATTTCTGAAATGTGTTTCAGATCTAGAGTTGGCTGGAGTATTTATGCCAGTTCCAGTTCTGGAACAGGGGCTGGGGTTTTATTTTATCTCTTCATTGTACCAAAGAAGGTCAATTCCTTCAGACCAGGTCCGGATCTATCATTATTGAATCGTTATGTTAGGATACCAACATTCAAGATGGTTACTGTAGGACTATCCTGCCTTTTGTTTAGCAAGGGCATTATATGTCTACAATAGATTTACAGGATGTGTATCTGCATATTCCGATTCATCCAGATCACTTTTAGTGTCTGAGATTCTCTTTTTAGACAAGCATTACCAGTTTTTTGGCTCTACCGTTTGGCCTAGCCTCAGTTCCAAGAATTTTTTTCAAAGGTTCTCGGTGCCCTTCTTTCTGTAATCAGAGAACAGGGTTTTGGTATTTCCTTATTTGGACGATATCTTGGTACTTGCTCAGTCTTCTCATTTTCGAAGAATCTCATACGAATCGACTTGTGTTGTTTCTTCAAGTTCATGGTTGGAGGATCAATTTACCAATCAATTCATTGATTCCTCAGACAAGGGTAACCTTTTTAGGTTTCTAGATAGATTCAGTGTCTATGACTCTGTCCTTGTCAGACAAGAGAAGTTTAACATTGATATCAGCTTGTCAAAACCTTCAGTCACAATCATTCCCTTTGGTAGCCTTATGCATGGAAATGTTGGGTCTTAGGACTGCCACATCAGATGCGATCTCCTTTGCTCGTTTTCACATGCGACCTCTTCAGCTCTGTATGCTGAACCAATGGTGCAGGGATTACTCAAAGATATCTCAATTAATATCTTTAAACCGATTTTACGACACTCTCTGACATGGTGGACAGATCACCATCGTTTAGTTCAGGGGGCTTCTTGTTCTTCCGACCTGGACTATAATCTCAACAGATGCAAGTCTTACAGGTTTGGGAGCTGTGTGGGGGTATCTGACGGCACAAGGGGTTTGGGAATCTCAGGAGGTGAGATTTCCGATCAATATTTTGGAACTCCGTGCAATTTTCAGAGCTCTTCAGTCTTGGCCTCTTCTGAAGAGAGAGTTGTTCATTTGTTTTCAGATAGACAATGTCACAACTGTGGCATACATCAATCATCAAGGAGGGACTCACAGTCCTCTGGCTATGAAAGAAGTATCTCAAATTTTGGTTTGGGCGGAATCCAGCTCCTGTCTAATCTCTGCGGTTCATATCCCAGGTATGGACAATTGGAAAGCGGATTATCTCAGTCGCCAAACGTTGCATCCGGGCGAATGGTCTCTTCACCCAGAGGTATTTCTTCAGATTATTCAAATGTGGGAACTTCCAGAAATAGATCTGATGGCTTCTCATCTAAACAAGAAACTTCCCAGGTATCTGTCCAGATCCCGGGATCCTCAGGCGGAGGCAGTGGATGCATTATCACTTCCTTGGAAGTATCATCCTGCCTATATCTTTCCGCCTCTAGTTCTTCTTCCAAGAGTAATCTCCAAGATTCTGAAGGAATGCTCGTTTGTTCTGCTGGTAGCTCCGGCATGGCCTCACAGGTTTTGGTATGCGGATCTTGTCCGGATGGCCTCTTGCCAACCGTGGACTCTTCCGTTAAGACCAGACCTTCTGTCTCAAGGTCCTTTTTTCCATCAGGATCTGAAATCCTTAAATTTAAAGGTATGGAGATTGAACGCTTGATTCTTGGTCAAAGAGGTTTCTCTGACTCTGTGATTAATACTATGTTTCAGGCTCATAAATCTGTATCCAGAGAGATATATTATAGAGTCTGGAAGACTTATATTTCTTGGTGTCTTTCTCATCATTTTTCTTGGCATTCTTTTAGAATACCGAGAATATTACAGTTTCTTCAGGATGGTTTAGATAAGGGTTTGTCCGCAAGTTCCTTGAAAGGACAAATCTCTGCTCTTTCTGTTCTTTTTCACAGAAAGATTGCTATTCTTCCTGATATTCATTGTTTTGTACAAGCTTTGGTTCGTATAAAGCCTGTCATTAAGTCAATTTCTCCTCCTTGGAGTTTGAATTTGGTTCTGGGGGCTCTTCAAGCTCCTCCATTTGAACCTATGCATTCATTGGACATTAAATTACTTTCTTGGAAAGTTTTGTTCCTTTTGGCCATCTCTTCTGCCAGAAGAGTTTCTGAATTATCTGCTCTTTCTTGTGAGTCTCCTTTTCTGATTTTTCATCAGGATAAGGCGGTGTTGCGAACTTCTTTTGAATTTTTACCTAAGTTGTGAATTCCAACAACATTAGTAGAGACATTGTTGTTCCTTCATTATGTCCTAATCCTAAGAATTCTAAGGAGAAATCGTTGCATTCTTTGGATATTGTTAGAGCTTTGAAATATTATGTTGAAGCTACTAAGTCTTTCCGAAAGACTTCTAGTTTATTTGTTATCTTTTCCGGTTCTAGAAAGGCCAGAAAACTTCTGCCATTTCTTTGACATCTTGGTTGAAATCTTTAATTCATCTTGCCTATGTTGAGTCGGGTAAAACTCCGCCTCAGAGGATTACAGCTCATTCTACTAGGTCAGTTTCTACTTCCTGGGCGTTTAGGAATGAAGCTTCGGTTGATCAGATTTGCAAAGCGGCAACTTGGTCCTCTTTGCATACTTTTACCAAATTCTACCATTTTGATGTATTTTCTTCTTCTGAAGCAGTTTTTGGTAGAAAAGTACTTCAGGCAGCGGTTTCAGTTTGAATCTTCTGCTTATGTTTTTCATTAAACTTTATTTTGGGTGTGGATTATTTTCAGCAGGAATTGGCTGTCTTTATTTTATCCCTCCCTCTCTAGTGACTCTTGTGTGGAAAGATCCACATCTTGGGTAGTCATTATCCCATACGTCACTAGCTCATGGACTCTTGCTAATTACATGAAAGAAAACATAATTTATGTAAGAACTTACCTGATAAATTCATTTCTTTCATATTAGCAAGAGTCCATGAGGCCCACCCTTTTTTGTGGTGGTTATGATTTTTTTGTATAAAGCACAATTATTCCAATTCCTTATTTTATATGCTTTCGCACTTTTTTCTTATCACCCCACTTCTTGGCTATTCGTTAAACTGAATTGTGGGTGTGGTGAGGGGTGTATTTATAGGCATTTTAAGGTTTGGGAAACTTTGCCCCTCCTGGTAGGAATGTATATCCCATACGTCACTAGCTCATGGACTCTTGCTAATATGAAAGAAATGAATTTATCAGGTAAGTTCTTACATAAATTATGTTTTTGTAACCTTTTTTAAGATGGCACTCACCTGTGCCTAATCAGGTTTATGAGTACGGCACCAGCCGAAACGCGTAAAACCTGATACCTCTGGGCGTGTATCATGTTTGTTTTTTTAAACTTGAAGAAATAAAGGCTGCTTTTATTTATATTATATGGATATTGGGATCGACTTCTTCTTTTTTCCATATTTTAAAATATCATCATCTGTTTTTAGATGGATATTAAGAACAAATTCTTTGTACCTTAAGCCTAATATTACATTACAGCTGTGAATAATAATTATCTAGCAAAGAATGTGAAATGATTTGTTGTTATTGATGATACAAGTGAAATCTGATCAAGCACTAAATATGATATCATAATTAGCCAGGTCACAGGAAATCCTAGCACTAGAAAGCAATATATACAAATATATTAACCCTGGAAAAGAGATTTTTGTTGAGGTGTCTTTTAAACAAATTGCTTCCTGTACACTAGCATTGGTTGATGACAAAAGTGTTTTGTACCTGATCTATGGCCTCAGGAAAAAAGTTATTTCTTTTGTAGAACTCTGCTGAAAGACTGTAAAGGGGAATGGTTAGAACAATAGACTGAAATAACTACTCCATCAGATTGTCTCCAACCTTGTATAGTTTCAAGTGCTCTTTGAAAACCTCCCTATTCAGAGAGGCTTACCATCTCCTCTTTTCATCCTACCCAAAATAATTCATGAACTGCCTTGACTCGCTGCTGCTGCCACTACAATCCGTGTGACAAGCTACCCCAAACCTTATGTCTTTGCACCCTCAACCGGTAGACTGTAAGCTCTTCTGAGTAGGGCTCATCTCCTCCTGTTTAGTCTGTTACCGTATGTGTTTGTATCTTATCACAAAGCGCTGTCATTGTATACCCCTATCTCTCTACCCAGTATATGCTAATAATTTTGGCATTTTTGCTCTGTATTTGTTTTACAATAATTATCCGCTTGTTAAAGGGACAAAAATCCTAAACTATTACTTATGTGATTCAGAGAGCATGCAATTTTTAACAACTTTCCAATTTACTTCTATTATCTAATTTGTTTTGTTCTTTTGGCATCGTTTGTTGAAACGAATACCTAGGTAGGCTCAGAAGCTGCTGATTGGTGGCTGCACATATATGACTCATGTTATTGGCTCTCCCATGTGCATTGCTGTTTCTTCAACAAAAGGATACCAAGAGAATTAAGCAATTTAGATAATAGAAGTAAATTGGAAAGTTGTTTAAAATCATAATCCCTATTTGATTCATAAAATAAAAATTTTGAGTTTCATGTCCCTTTGACCCCTTTGCCCAATCGAAAGTAGATCTACATCATGAGTGCACGCCCCAGCGTATCGCATAATGTAGATCTACATCAAACCTTTTGGAAGCCCATGCAGTAGACTAACTGTTTGAGGGCTGCAGGCATCTGCCTTCATATAGTAAGGTAGCAATGATTGTGCTTCATAAACATATGAAGCCAGATTTCCTGATCATTACAAACAGTGACACTGACTGTGTTACTGTCTGTAACGATCATCTGATAGTTCTAGGGGGTTAGGTGTGGGAGGGAAGGAGAAGGCATGTGGTTTGGCCAGGTTGAGAGGGAGGGACAGGTCCCTACTCTTCAGAAATTTGATTTTAAAAGGAGAGGGAGAGATAGGTCTCTTCACTACAAAACAAAATATAGGTTGGAGGTGGGTCCCTATACTAGAGAAAAAATATAATAAATAAATAAAAAAAATAAAAAGAATAAAAATGCATTACTAACTGTCAGTAACAAAAATTGTGGAAAACAGTGGGAGGGCCAGAGAGATATTTAGGGAGGGATCAGGGAGGTGGGAGATTGAGAAAGGAACCCTTCGCTACAGAAAATAAAAATAAAATAACTACTTAAACATTAAACAAACAAAATAAAGCCTTAAACTGCAGACTGTCTGCCAGTACCTAAGATGGTGGGGATCAGTGTGTGTAGGGTGGAGGTACAGAGCTGTTTGGGAGGGATCAGGTGTGAGCGTAATGCCTACAATACAGCAAATATTACCCTTAAAGGGATAGAAAAGTCAAAATTAAACTTGCATGATTCAGATAGAGCATGTCATTTTAAGACACTTTTAGATTTACTTCTATTTTCAAATGTGCTTTATTCTCTTGGTATCCCTTGTTGAAAAGAATACATACATATCCTACACTAGTGGGACCTGCTGCTAATTGGTGCCTGCACAAATTTGTATTTTGTGATTGGCTAACTAGATGTGTTCATCTTGCTGCCAGTAGTGCAGTGCTGTTCCTCCAGTACAAGAGAACAAAGCAAATTTGATAATAAAAGTAAATTGGAATGTTGTTTAAAATTGTATGTTCTATCCAAATCATGAAAGAAAATTTTGGGGTTTCCTGTCCCTTTAACAACTATTTGATTGATCCCTTTACTGCCGGGAATTTTAGAAGTGTGGTGCACAGCTGCAATTAGCAGCCTTTTAATTAGCAAAAACCAATGGCAAAGCCATGCATGTCTGCTATGTCTAAACAAAGGGGATCTCATAGGAGCTTTTATAACAATTTGTCCTATGACTGCAGTAGTTGTGTGTAAATAATTTCAGGAGAAACCCAAAGTTTACAAAAAGGTTTAAACATTTTTATATGATCGTATTTAATGACCAAATAGTGGCATCAAATATATCAAAATGGGCCTAGATCAATACCATCAGATTTCTACTTTAAGAATACATATATAGTTTTGGGGGTCAATTTTGAGAATTTGGGCACCCAAAT
The DNA here is from genome assembly GCF_027579735.1 of Bombina bombina. Classification (NCBI taxonomy): domain Eukaryota; kingdom Metazoa; phylum Chordata; class Amphibia; order Anura; family Bombinatoridae; genus Bombina; species Bombina bombina. The sequence continues at coordinate 81,780,918 of NC_069502.1, read as the reverse complement.
CTACCAGACCTATCTCCTTCTTTGCAAACCTGTGTCACTAACTGTCTTTCTTATATCACATCTTGGATGTCCTCTCACTACCTTAAAGGGACAGTCAACACCAGAATTTTTGTTCTTTAAAAAGAAAGATAATCCCTTTATTACCCATTCTCCAGTTTTGCATAACCAACTCTGTTATAGAAATACACATTTTACCTCTGTGATTATCTTGTATCTAAGCCTCTGCAAACTGCCCCCCTTATTTCAGTTCTTTTGACAGACTTGCCTTTTAGCCAATCAGTGCTCAGAGCTCAATGTTATCTATATGAAACACATGAACTAATGCCCTCTTGTGGTCAAAATGCAATCAGATTAGAGGTAGTCTTCAAGGTCTAAGAAATTAGCATATGAACCTCCTAGAATTAGCTTTCAACTAAGAATACCAAGAGAACAAAGCAAAATTGGTGATAAAAGTAAATTAGAACGTTGTTTAAAATTACATGCACTATTTAAATCATGAAAGTTTTTTTTGCACTTGACTATCCCTTTATTCTAAACCTCTCCAAAACTGAGCTCCTTATTTTCCACCCTTCTTTAAAAATCTCCACCCCCATTTCTCCATAACTGTCGATAACTCCATCATTACCCCTATCCCACATGCCCGATGTCTTGGGGTCACACTTGACTCAGATCTTTCTTTCACTCCTAACATTCAGTCCTTGTCTAAATCCTTCCCCTTCCACCTTAAAAACATCTCTAAAATTAGACATTTTCTTAAACAAGACACAACTAAGATTTTAATCCACTCTCTCCTTTCCTGCCTAGACTACTACAACTCCATCCTCACTGGTCTCCCCAGCTGCCGCCTTGCTTCTTTACAATCCATAATGATTGCCTCTGCCAGGCTCATCTTCCTTACACGTCGCTCTTCATCTGCTGCACCTCTCTGCCAATCCCTTCACTGGCTTCCTCTTGCCTCTAGGATTAAACACAAAATTCTCACTCTGACATACAAAGCCCTCAACTGCATGCTCCCCCCTACATTTCAGACTATGGGGTCCATTTATTAATGTGCGGATGGACATGATCCGATATAGCGGATCATGTCCGCCGCACATCGATAAATGCCGACAGCATACGCTGTCGGCATTTATCATTGCACCAGCAGTTCTTGTGTACTGCTGACGCAATACCGCCCCCTGCAGATTCGCAGCCAATCGGCCGCTAGCAGGGGTGTCAATGAGCCCGATCATATTCGATCGGGCAGATTGCTGTCTGCCACCTCAGAGGTGAAGGACGAGTTAAGGAGCAGCGGTCTTAGGACCGCTGCTTCTTAACTTCTGCTTCAGCCGGAACTGAAATGGAGTGGGTCGGAGGCAGCATCCGCTGCTTCTTAAATATCCAGATACTCTCCCTCCCAACCCCTTCGCTCTGCTCACAATCTCCTACTCTCCTCCTCTCTTGTTACCTCCTCACATTCCCATTTACAAGACTTCTCCAGACTGGCTCCCATTTTATGGAACTCTCTGCCTCACTCCACAAGACTCTCCCCTAGTTTTGAAAGCTTCAAGCGCTCCCTAAAGACTCTACTGTTCAGGGATGCATACAACCTACAATAACCTTTCCTAACTCCATTGCTATTCCCTTGAACCCCTTAGCATGTAAGCCTATGAGCCCAGCTGTTTGTAAATCACAATCATAAGAGCCGATTACAACAGTGCAACTCTCAACAGGGGCTTCTACCCATTTGATCCCTATAAATGTTATCTTGTATAGCGCCTATGTTTACAGCGCTGCGGAATCTGTTGGCACTCTACAAATACCTGATGATAATAATAATAAAACCAAATGATGGTATGTTAGATTCACCTGATTCTATTAAATCATGGCCCTTTAGGATAAATTGTGATATTATCAATGAAACATAAAATAAATGAAGCTAAAAAATAATTAAAAAGTTGTTTCCATAGAGACGGTAGTGTGAATGCTATTGAAGGAATGCAGATGATTTCTGTGTGATAGATCTAACAGTTGGTCTGTGTGCCTAAGGGCACTTCATATATATACATATATACAGCATATATTAATATTTCAATGACAATCTGTACTGGGAGATGCTGGGATGGGTCACATCAGATACAATAAAAATAATGCTGAGGTACTGAATTTCTAACCAGGTTTATCTTTTCTTTCAATACAATTACCTAGGGCTAATTAGTGTCAAACTGGATCATTTATCACGCTTTTTACATTTTCAGTTTTTTTTTTTTAACTAAAACAACACATTTTCCGGAATTTGACAAGTACAAATTACTTTCCAGACCAGAGCTACACCACAGCGCACAAAATATTCAGAATGGTATTTGATGAAGAAACACAAACTAGCTTGTGTGCTTGATAATGAGTGTATGACTAAAGGGACATAAAACCCTATTTTTTATTTAATGATTCAGACAGAACATCCAATTTTAAGCAAATTTCCAATTTACTTATTTTATCAATTTAGCTTCATTCTCTTAGTATCCTTTATTGAAGCAGTAATGCACCACTGGGAGCTAGCTGAATACATTGGTAAACCAATGACAAGAGGCACATATATGCAGTCACCATTCAGCAGCTAGCTCACAGCTCCTGAGCTTACCTAGGTATCCTTTTCAACAAAGGATACTAAAAGAACAAATTAAATTATAAAATAGAAGTAAATTGGAAAGTTGTTTAAAACTGTATGCTGTATCTGAATCATGAAAAAAGTTTTTTTCCCATCTTCATGTGCATGACAAGAACGGGTCTTCCTGCTGATCTCTACCTGTGAACACGTTAGGACCCGTTATTGTCATGCAGGGGGATTGCTGATCCAGTGCTGTTGGCGATCCCCCTCACTGCAGGCCAATTTAGTAAGGTGATTACAGTAACAACAGTGGTCAATTGTTTTTCAGTCGCCTAGATTACGAGTTTTGCGCTATAGAGGGTGCGAAACGAAAGCAACAAAAGTTGCGGTTTTTCACCCTCCATAGCGCTGCGATTACAAGTTACTTTCACCCTCCATAGCGCTGCGATTACAAGTTACTAAAAAAACTCCTTGTGCGTGCTATATTGTGGCGTTAAGTTCCATACCGCACAAAATCCAAGGGCTGAGAATACTTGCTTGTGCATGCTTTCACCCATAGACATCAATGGGGAGAGAGTGTTAGAAAAAAACTAACACCTGAAGTGCGGAACGGCCATCGCTGTAACGCAACCCCATTTATGTCTATGGGAAAAAAGTTACGTTTAAACCTAACACCCTAACATAAACCCCAAGTCTAAACACCCCTAATCTGACACTAATAAGTTATTAACCCCTATTCCACCGCTCCCCGACATCGCCAACACTAATAAAAGTTATTAACCCCTATACCGCCACTCCCCGACATCGCCAACACTAAATAAACCTATTAACCCCTAAACCGCCAGCCCCCCACATCGCAAAAAACTAAATGAAACTATTCCAACATCGCCGACACTAATAAAAGTTATTAACCCCTATTCCACCGCTCCACGACATCGCCAACACTAATAAAAGTTATTAAGCCCTATACCGCCACTCTCCGACATCGCCAACACTAAATAAACCTATTAACCCCTAAACCGCCAGCCCCCCACATCGCAAAAAAATAAATTTAACTATTAACCCCTAAACCTAACAACCCTCTAACTTTATATTAAAATTACACTATCCCTATCTTAAAAAATAAATAAAACTTACCTGGGAAATTAAAAAAATCCTAAGTTTAAACTAACAATTAACCTAACTTAACTATTATACTAAACTATTATACTAAAATTAAAATAGCTACCAATGAAAAAAACTAAATTACACATTAAAAAAAAAACTAACACTACTAAACCAATTTAAGTCTAAAATTACAAAAAAATAAAAAATACTAAATAACAAAAAATAACAAACACTAAATTACGAAAAATAACAAACGAAATTATCAAAAATAAAAACAATTACACCTAATCTAATAGCCCTATAAAAATAAAAAAGCCCCCCAAAATAAAAACACCCCCTAGCCTACAATAAACTACCAATAGCCCTTAAAATGGCCCTTTGTAGGGCATTGCCTTAAAGAAATCAGCTCTTTTACCTTGAAAAAAATACAAAGACCCCCCAACAGTAAAAAACAAAAACCTAAGCTACCCATTGACCTGAAAATGGCATTTGTAATGGCATTGCCGTTAAAAGGGCATTCAGCTCAATTGCCCTAAAAAGGGCATTCAGCTCTTTTAAAAAAGCCTAAACCCTAATCTAAAAAAAACACCCAAAAAAAGTTAAAAAAAAAAACTAACACTAACCCCTGAATTTCCACTCACAGTTTCTGAAGTCCGGACATCCATCCTTATCCAGGCAGCATCTTCTATCTTCATCCAGGCGGCATCTTCTATCTTCATCCCGGCGGCGTCTTCTATCCATCCTTGAAGACATCTGGCGGGGAGCGTCCTCTTCATACGTTCACCGCCATACACTGGATCTTCAAAGCAAGGGAGCCTTTTCAAAATGGCATTCCTTGCATTCCTATTGGCTGATTTGATTCTTGAAATTCAAATCAGCCAATAGGATGAGAGCTACTGAAATCCTATTGGCTGTTCAAAACAGCCAATAGGATGAGGTAATGAAATTCTATTGGCTATTCAAATCACCCAATAGGGGTTAATAGTAGTTTATAGGTGTTAGTGTACTTTGTAACATTTTATTTATGAGTTTTGTGAAACATTTTTGTACACAAAATCCATAACTACTGCTCTCAGATGGCGGTATGGATCGTGTCGGTATAGGCTGTAACGCAAGCATTTTAGCCTCACCGCACAACCTTTAATACCGGCGCTATGGAAATCCTACACAAAAAAGTAATTTTTTAGTGCGGGATTGACGTTGCGTTACAGGCTAAAATGCTTGCGGAATAGCTATACCGACACGACTCGTAATGGCTGCGTAACTATTTTTATGCTGAAATGGCCATCTTTTCAGCATTAAAACCGTAACGCAAAACTCGTAATCTAGCCGAATATTATTTACTAAAATTTTTATCAAAAATATACTTTTATTTTTTTTTATTTTTTGTGTCAGCTTTCTCACCTGCCATGAAGCTGCAGGGCCTGCTGGGGAAAAAAATGGCTTAGCACAGGGGTGTGAAAAAGTTAACTATGTATAGAAACAAAAAAAATTGCAAGAACAAGTCAGGAACAAGCCAGGGATCAGGAACCAGGAAGGACGTCAGGCAGCCAGGTAATACACAGGAACTCTCACAAACAGGTTTCAGACAACGCAAAGGCAAAGCATACTGAACAGAGGCCCTTTAAATAATAAGTGATGACATCACAATTCTGAGACTGCATCCTGTCTCCATGGATGATGCACACCAGTCTGGCCATAAAAGGAAGTGCAGGAAATGAGCAGCATCCCCCACAATGCACCATAGTCAGGAAGAGAGGTGAGTAAAATGGCTGCCAGCAGCACATGGCAAACATAACAGGGAAAAAACCCTGATAAATACAAGTCACACTCTCCACTTTGCACCAATTTTGACGCAACACTTTTCCCACCAATTATGACGCAAACTCCTAAACAACCCACACACTAGTGAATTTTTCAACCACTTTTGATTGGAATATGCATAATCACATGATTTATGACATCAGCCAATCTAATTCAAATATACATTTTAAACTATCACTAACAAATCAAATTGCTCGATACTTGTGTCATTGATCACTCATCAGAACTTGTGCCATTTGTTACTAAGGCCCATATTTATCAAGCTCCGTACGGAGCTTGAAGGGCCGTGTTTCTGGCGAGTCTTCAGACTCTCCAGAAACAGCAGTTATGAAGCAGCTGTCACAAAGACCGCTGCTCCATAACCTGTCCGTCTGCTTTGAGCAGGCGGACAGACATTGCCGGAAATCAACCCGATCGAGTACGATCGGGTTGATTGACACCCCCTGCTGGCAGCCCATTGGCTGCGAGTCTGCAGGGGGCGGCGTTGCACCAGCAGCTCTTGTGAGCTGCTGGTGCAATGCTGAATACGGAGAGCGTATTGCTCTACGTAGTCAGCGAGGTCTGGCGGACCTGATCCGCACTGTCGGACCAGGTCCACCAGACCTTGTTAAATAGAGGCCATTGTGTATTATACTTTGAAGGTAAGTATATGTGAAATTAGTATTAAAGATAAACATTGATACTGACATTAGGGCACACTGTAATATTTTAGACAATGATTTTAAAATTTGAATTGATGTTTGATTCAATATAATCTTAAACTGATAGCTCAAAGGGATAGCCCACATAACATTAAACTGTCATGGTTAAAATTAAAATCACCTCTTTACTGTCATGCTATGTTCAGTGTATTTCTTACTTCTCTTGAATTTCTTTTTCAGTAAGAAATGTCATCTTATATGCCAGCCCATTTTATAACACCTGTGAAGGGGTGGTTTTTAAAACTAGATTGCAATCAGGAGGGGTTACACAGATACAGAGAGAAACCTGGCCTAGCTCTTAAAATATCCATTGATTGCAAATAAATACATATGATACCTTGATTACATGCTATATTCACAATTATTCCTGTTCAGAATAATAATAAATTTACACTATATACATATAGTGGTATAAATAAACACAGAGATATGACAGACAACATTGTTTAGAACAAAAAAAAGTAACTTATGGACATGTACATATGTTTGCAAAATATTTCTGACATAACACACATTATATATACAGTGTATATATATATATATATATATATATATATATACAGTATATATATATATACATATAAACAAGTATGTGCAAAGATATATGTACAAATTATAGCATTAATAATCATTTATAAAAAAAAATCATGAGATTATAGCATATCATGACTTCTAGAAATACAAATACACATTCATTTATGTGAAAGTATCATATAACAAATAAATATAAAAATAACTTTCTAAGAGATATTGTTTGTTGAGGTATAAATCTATTTCTTGGACATTAACAGATGACAAATGAAAGATTAGCTTTAGAGAAATGTGCTTGTTCATGGACAGTAATGAAATGGTATAAATAAAGTTGGGAAAAACCCGAATAACCACGACATTGATCACTGTTAACAACAGTCCGATGCTCATCGCACCGTACTTGACGCGCATGTTTTTGACAGGTTTTTTTTTTATAAATAAGGGGATCGTATTTGGATCCGTGTCAACGATGTCTTGCGATGTCTGGCGAGCGTATTGACGCCGGCGAATGCACTGAGATTGATAAATATGCCCCATAGTCTCAAAAATCTTGTGTTATACTTGAGTATCTACAGATATTTCATATTTAGCGCCAGATTACGAGTTGAGTGCAAAATTGCGCTTTCGCAAGCGCAATATTTGCACTCCACCCGTAATACCAGTGCATGCAATTGGGCGCTGGTATTTTAAGTTGCCCGCAATGCAAACATGACCTTGAGTTCGCATTGCATGGAAGCTCTGCGTTCAATAGAGCGCGATTCCATAGGCTCCAATACGCACCTCGTTCTCATGCTGTGAGACTCAGCATGAGAACTAGTGCAACGAATGGGGTACGTCGCGCAGCAATGGGCAGCAATTTTAAATATATATTTATATGATTATATACATATATATTTATGTGTTTATATGTGTATATACACATATTAACTCATAAAATTATATATATATATATATATATATATATATAAGCAAATACATATATGGTTAGAGGGAACTGCTTTATGCAGTTTTTCTAAATTAAAAAAAAGCTAAATTTTTTAATAAAAAAAGAATATACTTTATTTTAGGAGAAATTGGGGATTATTTTGAAAATTAACTTGTAATGGCTGCTTATTTATCAAGCGCCCGTTTGCGATAAATTAGCGCTCCACTTGTAATCTGGCCCTTAAATGGGGCAGCAACCAACACTTAAAGTTGAAAAGCTCTAGAAATAATACATTCTAAATAATTCTCTGAATTAAAATTTATGTTGCAGAAGTGGGCTGCAGCACCAAGTGTCTCAGGGGTTAATGCAGCCTCCTGCACTGAATGTGTTTTTCTATTGAACATATTGATTGTAAAAAAAGGATCTGCATATGTGCCCTGTAAAGGAGATAACACACATCTCTTACAGTCCTGGGGGTGTTATAACTGCCCTGAATGTGATACTCTGCCCCAACTACACATACCTATGATTTTGCCCTTATAGTGTAGTTCAGATGGCAACCTACGAGCATCAGAAATAGAGGTGTGGGTCTCAGCGTGATGAGTTGGTGCTCGTCCCTGGCCTGGGTACAAAGAAAGCAGAAGCTGGGAGAAGTTGCCCTCAGAGCAGGAATTTGGTTTATGTGTGTTAAGAGCACCCGCCGGTTACAATGTATGAATAATACAACTTACATTCTCTAGCTGCCATCCACTAATACCGTGCTCCGGCCCTGCTCTTTAATCCGAGATACAACAAAAAAAAACGAGGAGAGACGTAATTAGTTGCCATAGTCACGCCATGAGCTCTGTCTCAAACTCTTGCCCTGATGCACTATTATTCTGTCTTGTGGCTACGTTTTCCCGGGCAACAGTACTAAAATTTAAATAAAATAACTACATTTCCACATCCGCCTACGCACTCCTCAGCATTCCTTATGGCTGGCGTGCCAACAGAGAGGCCTTTGCGTGCCAGCTGTGGCACACGTTCCATAGGTTCAACATCACTTATGTAAGCCATCCTGATACACAGAACCTTCTCTTTTTGAATGTCCCCCATATGGATGTATTCCTATTTTTAATTTAGAAAATAAATGCTACATTTTAGGACGGAGCTTTCTCTTCTATTTTTTCTATGATAGACATATATACACATAGAAAAACATTAATAAATATGTACACACATATCTATACTATAATCACCTTTAGGGGCAATGGGTAGTTTAGGTTTATTAGTGTTAGTTTTTTATTTATTTTGGGGGGTTTGATGGGTGGGGGTTTTTACTGTTAGGGGGGACTTTGTTTATTTTAATGTAAAAGAGCTGATTTCTTTTGGGCAATGCCCTACAAAAAGCCCTTTAAGGGCTATTGGTAGTTTATTCTTAGATTAGGGGGTGTTTTTATTTTGGGGGGCTTTTTTATTTTCAGACGCCTAGATTACGAGTTCTGCGTTAGCTTTAAAAAGCAGCGTTGAAAGGTCCCAACGCTGCTTTTTAACGCCCGCTGGTATTACGAGTCCTGCAGGTACAGTTGTACTGCTCACTTTTCTTCCGTGACTTTTGTCTACTGCAAATCCCCTTACGTCAATTGCGTATCCTATCTTTTTAATGGGATTTTCCTAACGCCGGTATTACAAGTCTTGGAAGAAGTGAGCGGTGCACCCTCTCCTGTCAAGACTTTTACCGCATTTAAAAGTCAGTAGTTAAGAGTTTTATGGGCTAACGCCGGAACATAAAACTCTTAAATAAAGTGCTAAAAAGTACACTAACACCCATAAACTACCTATGAACTCCTAAACCGAGGCCCCCCACATCGCAAACCCTATAATAAAATTATTTAACCCCTAGTCTGCCGACCGGACATCGCCGCCACTTTAATAAATGTATTAACCCCTAAACCGCCGCACTCCCACCTCGCAAACACTAGTTAAATTTTATTAACCCCTAACATCGCTGACACCTATCTACATTTATTAACCCCTAATCTGCCGACCCCAACGTCGCCGCTACTATAATAAATCTATTAACCCCTAAACCTAAGTCTAACCCTAAGTCTACCCCCCCAACTTAAATATAATTTAAATTAAACGAAATACATTTACTACAATTAAATAAATTATTCCTATTTAAAACTAAATACTTACCGATAAAATAAACCCTAAGATAGCTACAATATAACTAATAATTACATTGTAGCTAGTTTAGGATTTATTTTTATTTTACAGGCAACTTTGTATTTATTTTAACTAGGTACAATAGTTATTAACTATTTAATAACTACCTAGATAAAATAAGTACAAAATTACCTGTAAAATAAATCCTAACCTAAGTTACAATTACACCTAACACTACACTATCATTAAACTAATTACCTAAACTATCTACAATTAATTACAATTAAATTAAATAAACTAAATTACGGAAAAAAACAACAATAAATTACAGAAAAAATAATCTAATCCCCCTAATAAAATAAAAAAGCCCCCCAAAATAATAAAATTCCCTACCCTATACTAAATTACAAATAGCCCTTAAAAGGGCCTTTTGCGGGGCATTGCCCCAAAGTAATCAGCTCTTTTACCTGTAAAAAAAAAATACAATACCCCCAACATTACAACCCACCACCCACATACCCCTACTCTAAAACCCACCCAATCCCCCCTTAAAAAAACACTAACCCCCTGAAGATCGCCCTACCTTGAGCCGTCTTCACCCAGCCGGGCACAAGTGGTCCTCCATACGGCAGAAGTCTTCATCCGATCGGGGAAGAAGAGGGCCTCCAGGCGGCAGAAGGCTTCATTCAGGCTGCATCTTCTATCTTCATCCTTCCGGCGCGGAGCGGGTCCATCTTCCATCCAGCCGACGCGGAGCATCCTCTTCAATCGAAGTCCTAATGAAGAATGAAGGTTCTTTTAAATGACGTCATCCAAGATGGCGTCCCTCGAATTCCGATTGGCTGATAGGATTCTATCAGCCAATCGCAATTAAGGTGGGAAAAATCCGATTGGCTGATGCTATCAGCCAATCGGATTGAAGTTCAATCCGATTGGCTGATCCAATCAGCCAATAGGATTGACCTCGCATTCTATTGGCTGATTGGATCAGCCAATCGGATTGAACTTCAATCCGATTGGCTGATAGCATCAGCCAATCGGATTTTTCATACCTTAATTCCGATTGGCTGATAGAATCCTATTAGCCAATTGGAATTCGAGGGACGCCATCTTGGATGACGTCATTTAATGGAACCTTCATTCTTCATTAGGACTTCGATTGAAGAGGATGCTCCGCGTCAGCTGGATGGAAGATGGACCCGCTCCGCGCCGGAAGGATGAAGATAGAAGATGCAGTCTGGATGAAGCCTTCTGCCATCTGGAGGACCTCTTCTGCCCCGATCGGATGAAGACTTCTGCCGTATGGAGGACCACTTGTGCCCGGCTGGGTGAAGACAGCTCAAGGTAGGGTGATCTTCAGGGGGTTAGTGTTAGGTTTTTTTAAGGGGGGATTGGGTGGGTTTTAGAGCACGGGTATGTGGGTGGTGGGTTGTAATGTTGGGGGGGTATTGTATTTTTTTTACAGGTAAAAGAGCTGATTACTTTGGGGCAATGCCCCGCAAAAGGCCCTTTTAAGGGTTATTTGTAATTTAGTATAGGGTAGAGAATTTTATTATTATGGGGGGCTTTTTTATTTTATTAGGGGGATTAGATTAGGTGTAATTAGTTTAAAAAATTGTAATTTCTTATTTTTCTCTGTATTTTAGTGTTGTTTTTTTTCCATAATTTAGTTTATTTAATTTAATTGTAATTAGTTTAATTTAATTTAGTTAATTTATTTATTTATAGAGTAGTGTTAGGTGTAATTGTAACTTAGGTTAGGATTTATTTTACAGGTAATTTTGTATTTATTTTAGCTAGGTAGTTATTAAATAGTTAATAACTATTTAATAACTATTGTACCTAGTTAAAATAAATACAAAGTTGCCTGTAAAATAAAGATAAATCCTAAAATAGCTAAAATGTAACTATTAGTTATATTGTAGCTATATTAGGGTTTATTTTATAGGTAAGTATTTAGTTTTAAATAGGATTAATTTATTTCATTATAGTAATTTTATTTAGATGTATTTAAATTATATTTAAGTTAGGGGGGTTAGGGTTAGAATTAGGTTTAGGGGTTAAAACATTTAGTTATAGTGGCGGCGACGTTGGGGGCGGCAGATTAGGGGTTAATAATTGTAGGTAGGTTGCGGCGACATTGGGGGCCGCAGATTAGGGGTTAATAAATATAATGTAGGTGTCGGCGATGTTAGGGGCAACAGATTAGGGGTTCATAGGTATAATGTAGGTGGCGGCGATGTCCGGAGCGGCAGATTAGGGGTTAATAATATAATGCAGGTGGCGGCGATGTCGGGGGCGGCAGATTAGGGTTTAATAAGTGTAAGGTTAGGGGTGTTTAGACTCGGGGTTCATGTTAGGGTGTTAGGTGTAGACATATTTCTTATTTTCCCATAGGTATAAATGGGGCTGCGTTAGAAGCTGGACGCTGCTTTTTTGCAGGTGTTAGGTTTTTTTAAGCCGTATGAGCCCCATTGTTTAATATGGGGAAATCGTGCACGAGCATGTTTAAGCCAGCTTAACGTTACCGTAAGCAACGCTGGTGTTACAGTGAGATGTGGAGCTAAATTTGCTCAACACTCACTTTTCCGAGGCTAACGCAGCTATTCAGAAAACTTGTAATACCAGCGTTGTTTAAAGTGAGAGGAAAAAAAAGGTTTGTTAGCAACGCAAGTCTTTACCGACAAAACTCATAATCTAGTCGAGAGTGATTAGGTTTAATTTTTTAATTTTGGATAGTGTTGTTTATTTTTTTCTGTATTTTTACTTTTTATTTTGTGTAGCTTGGGGGGTTACATTTTTCACACATGTCCCAACTAGTAGACATATAAGTTCATTAGAGCACTTTGCCATTAAGTAGATGAAAACATGATAAAACATATTTATGCAATTAATAAAGATTCTAATGCAAATATGCTATTTTTTTTTTTTCTTCAACATTTGTTTTTCTCCATTGACTTCTATGGGGAATGCGAAAATGTGATCGTGTTTGCGCGATAGTCGGGTGTTAGTTTTTTTTTTTCTTTATTGATTTCTATGGGGGAATACATGTATGCGCACACAATAATTTAAGTTAGGCTTTTTGCGCTAGTCAGGTTATCGCTTGCGCAAAATACGTTTTTGTTAAACTTGTAATACGATTGCAACTCGACTAGCGCAAAAAGCTTAACGCTAGTGAAGTTTTCACGGTCGTGAAAATGCATTTTACCACGCCACTTGTAATCTAGCCCATTATGGGGACAAGAATACCTGGGATACGTATAAGGCTATACAACAAACTAAGGGCCAGATTACAAGTGGAGTGGTATTTAACACTCGCGCTCGAGCGCTATCTCTGCTAGAAGTACACTGTTTGCGCACGTCAGGTAGCATTCATATTACAAGTTAAAAGTAAACAGTTTTTGATTGTGCGCTAACCTGACACATGTAAAAAGTCGTACTTAGAATATCGCACATGCGTAATAACCTATTCCTCCATAAGTGTCAAAATAGCCACACAAAAAAAATGGGAAAAAAACCACCCTACTTGCGCGCAAACCCGATCGCATATTCTCAAGTGCGCTAACCCGACATGAAAATATAATATTTCATATTTCAATGTTCTTCACATAGCAGAATATGTTTTATTTATTTATTCATAAATACATATTTCTACAAATATCTGATGTTTTTTGCACAAATATATATTTATACAAGAGAAGAAAAAAGAACACAGCGCATCCGCGATTCACAGCATCGTTTTATTCACAACAAACAGCTCCACGTAAAATTGCACACTTACAAGAAAAAAGATAAAAACTAGCACTTAGCCCACTGGCTGATGAGAAGACCGCCTGTAGTAGTTACCGGAAAGGATCACCTGGACGCCGACCAGCAGCACCTGAAGTCACACTTCTCCTAGTCTCACAGAGCGGTAACGGATTTTCGTTTGCATATAGCAGTCCCTTTACCCAACGCGTTTCCTCTGCTCACGGGCAGACTTTTTCAAGGGTGTTGTTCAAATGGAGTACTACACACTCCATTGACTGACTGCTTTATAACACTTAACTTCCTCTGACTTGATTACACCAGATGTGTCCAAGCACCATATGTGCTCTAATAGAATGGCAAATGCTTAAATGCTTGTAGAAAACGGACAATTGGAAAACATGATATACACAACTGATAAAATAAATACATGGTTGCAAAAAATCAGAATAAATGTTTGATATACATAATATACATAATTTCTACAACTAATAAAATAAATACATCTTTACAAGAATTTAAATACATGCATCATCACCTAATCAATGATTTATCTACCCTAATAAAAATAGACAATAAAAATAATTTCTAATTATGAATTTAAAATGTATATATCCATAAAATTAACTTGATCATGCAGTGGTGTTGTAGATAAAATATATAACCAATTTTTTTAAAAAACACACCATTACTAAATACTTCTAAAAGGAAATTTATAAGAGATTTAGACTGATCTTAACAAACTCTTCTTAATAGTTGATATTCAAATAAATAAAATTTAATTTAATAAATAGGACACTGCCTACTGACTAAAAAGACCTCAAACTCCCTTATTAAAATTTCTTATTGTTTACTAGCTAGGGGTGCAATTTTACGTGGAGCTGTTTGTTGTGAATAAAACAATGCTGTGAATCGCGGATGCGCTGTGTTCTTTTTTCTTCTCTTGTACAGCTGATCGCTTTGGGACATACATAGCGGGAGTCCCGTGAATCACCGGCTGCTCTGCCTTGTTTATCCAGCTTACCTCATTACATCGAGGACTCATTCAGAACCACAGCTCCTAACATTGGAATAACAGCCTCTTGCAAGATTGCAGCTAAGTGTTCACTCATATAAATATAATGAACATATTGCATTTGTATTGAACTCGGATAACACTGCTTTGGGTTAACTTGTGATGATATTGTCCAGTTAATTACCAAGTGGTTTGGACTTAAATAAGGACATTTGTATTGATATATACCCTCCGTTGTGAGCTAAAGATATATATATATAGTTTTTTTTGGTGTTTGTGCGCTTTTTAACATTTTGTATTCTGTGTCCCTGGTGCTAATTCGTGCCTGTACATACTTATAAGAGCTATACATAGGCTACTGATTAATAAGGAAAGCTTAATCGTTAGCTCATCTGGCTTATTTAGCGCTGTATTTATTTGTTCATAAATATATATTTATACCTATATATATAAATATATGATTAAATATAGGTATACAAATATACAGATATATAAAGGAATATCTATTTAAAAATACATAGAATATATTCTGCAATGCACAGAACATTGGAATGAGAAATATTTACCTTAAATACACAGTATAACACTTTATTAAAACATCCAACATGGCCGCAACAGTGTGAAGCTCCGTGTAGCTGAACTTGTGGGATTAGCTCTGCGAACATCGAGGGAGCTATTACCCGGCTACAAGGTGATAAATGGATGGCTAAACATCCCTGCAAACTATCAATGTAATCATCACAGCTGTACCACTACCCGGCAAGACAATAATTGAGCCGTTATAACAGATCCGTAACTGCGCCACAACTCCTGTGGCCTAGCCGCACCACCACAGCCTTCCCACATAAAGGGACTCATCACAAGGCGCAACAAAAGATCAAAGGCACCAAGCAGTGAACCCACACGAATAGTGACAACAACAGCTAAAAGAACCGTGAGTACCAACTTATTCACCATATTCCCTAAAGAAAAGGGACATTCACGCAACCTTTCCCTGCTCAGCACCTCAATATACATGAGGGCAGGACAAAGCTAACACTGCACAAGCACAGCACAGAGTAACAAGGCTGATACCTTTATTGAAGTGACACTGATTTTCCATAACCTCTCTAGAAATAAGTTCTTATATAAAAACGGTAACAATACACAACCAAGGGTTGAAATGAAAACCCTTTTCACTTCGGAATAATTTAGAACAACAAAGGAATAGCCACCCATCACTAAACCGAAGATGGCATCTAAAAGACAAGCTAAGGCTGATAATATTACAAAATCCATAACTACCTCTAGCTCAAGACTTAGCTCTTACTTTAAAGCTATGGAACAGACAACCTCAGCCCCCCCAGCCTCACCACACTCGGAATTAATAAATAAAAAAGAAATAGGCTCTATATCCCAGGATGATGATCACCCTTTAACCAGAGCAGATCTAAAATCTCTATCCTCCAAAGAGGACTTCTCCTCATTCATGTCTCAAGTGAGTCTGTTGATCAAAGAAGGTTTAGCAGACGTGAAAAAAGAGATATCACAGATCTGGGTAACAGGGTATTACAATTAGAAGAACACGCTGAAGAGATATCTGAGTCGACAAACTTAACAGCTATGCAAATACGTCAAAATACCGAAATGATACAGCTACAAGCTCAAATAGAGGATTTGGACAACAGGGGATGCCACCAAAATCTGCGGATAAGAGGTATCCCTGAAATTATCACCCCTGCTCAACTACTACAATATGTACAAAAATTATTTTGTTTCCTACTAGACAATGACGAAACACCCAATATAATGCTGGACATAATACACAGAGCCTTGAGGCCAAAACCACCTGACTCAGCACCGCCTAGAGATGTTATACTAAAATGTCACTACTTTCAAGAGAAAGATAGAATCTTAACTGCAGCAAGGAAAAAATCACCAGTTCAAGTGGAGTGATTTATGCCGACCTTAGCCCACTCACATTAAAAAAACACAGGGAGGTGGGTTTCCTCACAGCACACCAGAGAAAATGACAGATCCCATATGGATGGGGATTCCCCTTCTCCCTTAAAGTGCTTAAGGACAATAAAGAAGCAATCTACAGAGACCAAGAAGATCTTGAAAGATTCTGTTCCCAATTGAATATCTGAAGACCAAGTCCACCTCAGATGGAAGAAGAGAACTTCAACTCTCAACCACAAAACTCTACCTATCCCAAACCACAACTCCAGCATTGGACAACGATCTCCAAGAAAAGAAAAACCTCCACCTCAGCCCACAAACCTGCAGACTTTCAAGCTAAACATCTTCCCTGGAGACATTACAACACCTGTTTGTATTATTTTCTATTAACGCACTTTAGATGCAAATGATGAACTTGGTTCTATAACCAGTGACTCTCTCCCAGATAGGAAGATGTCCCATCATAATACATCCCTTTTACCCCTTTCTCTAATTTGATACTTACCAGTCCCAATAAACATACCACTAGATAAGCTAAAAACAGGCCCCCAGATAATGTGGAACTGAAAGAATTGAAAAGTAGATTTTACCCAGAAACCCACTCCCCACTTCCACCTTACTTTCTTAGATTATAATAATAGGCAGCCAAAGGGCCTGCCAACATGACCTCGCCCTGATGCCCGCCTTATTAACACTCAATAATGATCCCCCGTCATATAGTCTCAGAATTTCATTTAACTTAAATTGCTACACTACCCCTTACCCATACTTTATTACACTGATAGAGTTCAATCTACAATTGTTTTCCCCCTGTTGGGGTAATGTTTATGTTTTTATTGTATTGTTTGCTCACATTTTCTTGTCTCTCTGCTCACTTTAGCAGTTCTAACAATCCTTAAGAGCTATGCGTTCTACTCAACACTAGAAGAACCAACCTTACCTCTCCTTCCTGGAACCCCCGGGGTGTGAAGGTTCCCCCCTACAGTCTATGGTCATTACAAGGGTGAGATCACACAGTCACCCAAAAACATAGCCTACAATACTCTCATATACACACGATGACACCTAGAACCTTACACATAATATCACAAAACACATTCGCCTAGATCACGAGTCTTGCGTTAGCCTTAAAAAGCAGCATTGAGGGGTCCAAACGCTGCTTTTTAATGCCCGCTGGTATTATGAGTCTGACAGGTACAGGTGTACCGCTCACTTTTATTCCGCAACTCGAGGCTACCGCAAATCCCCTTACGTCAATTGTGTATCCTATCTTTTTAATGGGATTTGCCAAACGCTGGTATTACGAGTCTTGGAAGAAGTGAGCGGTAGACCCTCTCCTGTCCTTTTGCAGGGCATTGCCCCAAAGTAATCAGCTCTTTTACCTGTAAAAAAAAGAATACAATACCCCCCAACATTACAACCCACCACCCACACACCCCTACACAAGACTTCGGATCACCCTAGGGTGGGTCCGAAGTCTTCATCCGATCGGGGCAGAAGAGGTCCTCCAGACGGCAGAAGGCTTAATCCAGGTGGCATTTTGTATCTTCATCCTTCCGGAGTGGAGCAGGTCCATCTTCAATCCAGCCGACGCGGAGCCATCCTCTTCACACGAAGTCCTAATGAAGAATGAAGGTTCCTTTAAATGACATCATCCAAGATGGCGTCCCTTGAATTCCGATTGGCTGATAGAATCCTATCAGCCAATCAGAATTAAGGTAGGAAAGATCCTATTGGCTGATGTAGTTCAATCCGATTGGCTGATCCAATCAGCCAATAGGATTGACCTCGCATTCTATTGGCTGTTCCAATGAAGCCTTCTGTCACCTGGAGAACCTCTTCTGCCCCGATCGGATGAAGACTTCGTACCCTCTGGAGGCCCACTTGTGCCCGGCTGGGTGAAGACAGCTCAAGGTAGGGTGATCTTCAGGGGGTTAGTGTTAGGTTTTTTTAAGGGGGGATTGGGTGGGTTTTAGAGTAGGTGTGTGTGGGTGGTGGGTTGTAATGTTGGGGGGGTATTTTTTAAGGGCTATTTGTAATTTAGTATAGGGTAGGGAAATTTTTATTATTTTGGGGGGCTTTTTTATTTTATTAGGGGGATTAGATTAGGTGTAATTAGTTTAGAATTCTTGTAATTCTTTTTTCTTTTCTGTAATTTAGTGTTTTTTTTTTTTGTAATTTAGTTTATTTCATTTAATTGTAATTAATTGTAGGTAGTTTAGGTAATTAGTTTAATGATAGTGTAGTATTTGGTGTAATTGTAACTTATGTTAGGATTTATTTTACAGGTAATTTTGTACTTATTTTAGCTAGGTAGTTATTAAATAGTTAACAACTATTTAATAACTATTGTACCTAGTTAAAATAAATACAAAGTTGCCTGTAAAATAGATATAAATCCTTAACTAGCTACAATGTAACTATTAGTTATATTGTAGCTAGCTTAGGCTTTATTTTATCGGTAAGTATTTAGTTTTAAATAGGATTAATTTATTTAATTATGTTAAATTATTTTGGTTAATTTAAATTATATTTAAGTTAGGGGGTTAGGGTTAGACTTAGATTTAGGGGTTAATAACTTTATTATAGTGGCGGTGACATTGGCGGCGGCAGATTAAGGGTTAATACATTTAATATAGTTGCGGCGACGTTGGGGGGGCAGATTAGGGGTTAATAAATATAATGTAGGGTTCGGCGATGTTAGGGGCAGCAGACTAAGGGTTCATTAGTATAATGTAGGTGGCGGCGGAGTCCGGAGCGGCAGATTAGGGGTTAATAGTATTGCTCTCCGTATTCAGTGAGGTCTGGCGGACCTGATCCGCACTGTCGGATCAGGTCCGCTAGACCTTGTTAAATAAAGGCCAGAAACTGGATGACATTGCAGAAGGGAAATTTGTGAATTGGTTAAAATATGCCCAATTACACCACTTCATACACACAAATCTGATCTATTGAGACCACTCACTCCATTCGAGAACATATGCAATCAGGGATGGTTAATTCAAATCCCTCTCTCCTTATTCCGTAAACTCCTGATAGAGCATAACAAAATACAATTGCCATTATATGCGACCAAATGGAATAATTAATTAGGCATGCCATGAAATCAAAAGGAATGGGATCGTATTTTTCAATTAACTAAAAAATCTTCACTGTCCCTACAAATTCTGGAAATTAATTAAAAAATAATACTCCGTTGGTATCTCACCCCATCCAGATTAAATACAATATATTCCGGTTCATTACAAAATTGCTGGAGAGGGTGCGGAGAATATAGTAGCCTTCTACATATGTGGTGGCAGTGCAGAAACCTCAGACCACTTTGGACTGCAATTGAGCTTCATTTTCAATCACTCATAGAAAACATTTCAAATTAACCCCTAACTTAGTGCTTCTCAATAACCTCCCTAAATCACTATGCAAAATAAAATCTCTCCTCCTTCAAATTGGTCTCAATGGAGCCAGATAATTGATAACACGCTCATGGAAAACACCTACCTCCCCCTCATTTCAGATGTGGACAGAGAGAGTCACAGAATTATTGGTATTGGAGGAATATGGTTACCTTAAACGTAATAAAATTACATTTTTCCTAGAAGCCAAATTTTACTGGGAGGAATCCATGCACTCACATAAGAATAAAGCACAACGTTCTACACAACTGCAAAACACGCTACTCATGAGACCGACTTGGGGGGACCTCTTTCTCTAAAACCCAGGTATGTCTTCCCCTACCCCCTTCCTCCCCCCTCACCCATAACCCATTTTTACCAGTACCTTATTCTTCACTAACCATAGTCATTAGTTGAGACATGCACATCAAAAACTGGTTTATATTTGACTTATTATTGGAACCCAATAGACCACAGAATAGACCTACAGCCAAATCCTGTAGGTGTAACGTCAAACCTATGAGTAGACTGAATGTAAACCCAGTCAAATAATCATTTCATTTTTAATTTTGTTAAGTTGAATGTTATTAGTTATAACTAATTGATAAGCTAAAATGACAATAACTTGTAATGTTTTGTTAATTAGCATGTGATGCTCAATCCTTATCAATACTTGCTATTACTCTAAAATGTATAGCTGTCTTATGCCATAGCTTTAATTTTATTGTCTGTTTACTTAACATCTCACCCTGACCAGACCAGAAACTAACTTGTTTTTGATTAAGCAATCAACTAAATTTAGTGGACTCAGCTGACTGCCCTGCCTGCATATATTTCACACTAGTTTGGGATGTGCATTGCACTGGGCTGTGCATTTCTACAACAACATATGTTCACATTTTTAAAGTGAACATTTTATAAGTGAGGCATTAACAATAGAATTATACAAGAATTAAGTCAACATTTTATAAGTGAGGCATTAACAATAGAATTATACAAGAATTGAACAAGGATTGGGCAAGGGGCAAGACATAAGGCAAATACTTTTGTAAAATTATGTTTCATATACCTTATTGTTTTCTTATGCAATTGCTACTATAATACTGTGTCTTATGTGTTTAACTGGTTCCCACTTTTGTAAAAATGCTCAATATATTCATAATAATTTTTGCTACCTCTTGTCTCTATAACAAACTACATTATTCAATTACTCCTTCTCCCTCTCCACCTGCACTGTTCATTAACCCATCTCTCTTAAACTCACCTTACTTTTGTACTCATGAACTTTACCTATTCCTAAACACTCTCTCTCCCCCCTGAACCTCGTCTCAAAAGCAGTCTCACTACTGCAAATCTGTATCTCATCTCATGTCACTCTCCCTCTTGTTTTTACTTACTGCTGGTGACATCTCCCCTAATCCTGGTCCCCAACCACTGCCTAGCCGTGCACATCCATGTGTACGGTCCAATAGACTCAGAAAACAAAACTCTGCAAACCTTATTCACATTCCTCTTGCATCAAAAGCCACTACCCCTTTCACTTGCGCACTCTGGAACTCTCGCTCTGTTTGCAACAAGCTCACTTCTATACATGACCTCTTTATCTCCCCCTCCCTCAACCTTCTGGCCCTAACAGAAACCCAGCTCTCTGCCCTAGACACACCATCCACTGCTGCTCTGTCACATAGGGGTCTCCACTTCAGCCACACTCATAGGTCTGGTAACAGACAAGGAGGTGGTGTAGGTATTTTACTTTCCTCTCGTTGCACCTTTCAACAAATACATCCCATCTCTTCCCTCACATTTTCTTCATTCGAAACCCACACGATTCTCTTATTCTCTCCTCTCTCTATACGTGTTGCAGTCATATACCGACCTCCTGGCTCCTCAGCTCAATTTCTAGATCACTTGGCTGCCTGGCTACCTTATTTCCTTTCCTAAGACAACCCTGCCCTCATTCTTGGCGACTTCAACATCCCTCTTGACAATCCCACTGCCTCATCTACAAAACAACTTCTGCAACTCACTTCCTCTTTCGGTCACAATGGACTGATTCTCCCACTCAGAAAAACGGTCACTCTCTTGACCTGATCTTTAGATATCGATGCACTCTCTCAAACTTCACAAACTCCCCCTTTCCTCTTTCTGACCACCATCTCCTTACTTGCAACATATCATCCCTCCCTACAACTCTCCCTCCTTCTACTCCTCACACCAAACTTCACAGAAGCATTATGTCATTAGCTCAGCAACAGCTTGCTAATTCCCTCAAACCTCTCCTCTCATCCTTCTCCTCCTTTTCCTGCCCTGAACAATCTATCTGCCAATATAATTCCACCCTTACATCCATCCTTGACAATCTTGCCCCTCTTACCATAGCTCGGAAATCACACACTCATCCTCAGCCCTGGCATACTTCTCTGACACAGTACCTATACAGATGTTCCCGTACTGCTGAGTGGCACTGGAGAAAATCTCAGAGTTCAGCTGATTTTCTTCATTACAAATTCATCTTGAACTCCTACTATTCTGCCCTTAATCTCCATAAGCAACACTACTTCTCTACTCTTATCTCTAATCTTTCTTCAAACCCAAAACATCTATTCTCCACTTTCAATACTCTCCTTCGCCCTCCCCCACCTCCTAATACAACTTCTCTGTCAACTCAAGACTTTGGGGGGTAGTTATCAAGCCGTCTACTTTTCTGGCTTCGCCGGCCCAATACGCCCGCCTAAGCTCGCCTACCTTCGCCGCCGCGGACCTTAAAAAATACGCCTAAGTTATCAAATAAAGCTGTCAAAAAGCCGCGGGGCGATGAGCAGCGGACTGTGACAGTTATCACTCATCTGATCTCGCTGCCCTTCGGCTTTTTCCCAGCTTTATTGCTAGCCTGTCACTAAGCACTCACACTAAACTGCACTGTTCTACCCCCTATACCGGCGCCCCGGAGCCTCCCGCAACTAAATAAAGTTACTAACCCCTAAACCGCCGCTCCTAGACCCTGCCGCAACTCTTATAAATGTATTAACCCCTAAACCGCCGCTCCTAGACCCTGCCGCAAGTCTTATAAATGTATTAACCCCTAAACCGCCGCTCCCGGACACCGCTGCCACCTACATTATACCTAGTAACCCCTATCCTGCCCCCCCTATACCGTCGCCCTCTATTATAAAATTATTAACCCCTATCCTGCTGATCCCGCACCTCGCCGCAACTAAATAAATAGTTTAACCCCTAAACCGCCGCTCCATGAACCCGCCGCAACCTATATTAAACCTATTAACCCCTATCCTGCCCCCCCTACACTGTCGCCACCTATAATAAATTTATTAACCCCTAATCTGCCCCCCACTACGCCGCCGCCACTGTAATAAAATGATTAACCCCTAAACCTAAGTCTAACCCTAACCCTAACGCCCCCCTAACTTAAATATTAATTAAATAAATCTAAATAAATTAACTCTTATTAACTAAATGAATCCTATTTAAAACTAAATACTTACCTTTAAAATAAACCCTAATATAGCTACAATATAAATAATAATTATATTCTAGCTATCTTAGGATTTATTTTTATTTTACAGGTAACTTTCAATTTATTTTAACCATGTACAATAACTATTAAATAGTTATTAACTATTTAATAGCTTACCTAGCTAAAATAAAGAGAAATGTACCTGTGAAATAAATCCTAACCTAAGTTACAATTACACCTAACACTACACTATACTTTAATAAATTATTCCTATTTAAAAATAAATACTTACCTGTAAAATAAACCCTAAGATAGCTACAATGTAATTAATAATTATATTATAGCTATCTTAGGATTTATATTTATTTTACAGGTAACTTTGTATTTCTTTTAGCTAGTTAGAATAGTTATTAAATAGTTATTAACTATTTAATAACTACCTAGCTAAAAGAAATACAAAATTACCTGTAAAATAAATCCTAACCTAAGTTACAATTAAACCTAATACTACACTATCATTAAATTAACTAAATAAACTACCTACAAATAACTACAATTAAATACAATTACATAAACTAACTAAAGTACAAAAAATAAAAAAAGCTAAGTTACAAAAAATAAAAAAGTAAGTTACAAACATGTTAAAAATATTACAACAATTTTAAGCTACTTACACCTAATCTAAGCCCCCTAATAAAATAACAAACCCCCCCAAAATAAAAAAAATCCCTACCCTATTCTAAATTAAATAAATTTCAAAGCTCTTTTACCTTACCAGCCCTTAAAAGGGCCATTTGTGGGGGCATGCCCCAAAAAGTTCAGCTCTTTTGCCTGTAAAAGAAAAATACAACCCCCCCAACATTAAAACCCACCACCCACATACCCCTAATCTAACCCAAACCCCCCTTACAAAAACCTAACACTAATCCCCTGAAGATCATCCTACCTTGAGTCGTCTTCACTCAGCCGAGCCACCGATGGAACTGAAGAGGACATCCGGAGCGGAAGAAGTTAATCCTCCAAGCGGCGCTGAAGAAATCTTCCATCCGATGAAGTCATCATCCAGGCGGCGCTGAAGAAAAGTCTTCGATCCGTCCGATGTCATCTTCAAAGAGGCGCTGAAGAGGTCTTCTATCCGGGTGAAGTCATCTTCCAAGCCGGGTCTTGAATCTTCCTTCCGCCGACGCGGAACCACCTTCTTCACCGACGGACTACGACGAATGACGGCTCCTTTAAGGGACGTCATCCAAGATGGCGTCCCCTCAATTCCGATTGGCTGATAGGATTCTATCAGCCAATCGGAATTAAGGTAGGAAAATCTGATTGGCTGATGGAATCAGCCAATCAGATTCAAGTTCAATCCGATTGGCTGATCCAATCAGCCAATCAGATTGAGCTTGCATTTTATTGGCTGATCTTAACAGCCAATAGAATGCAAGCTCAATCTGATTGGCTGATTCCATCAGCCAATCAGATTTTTCCTACCTTAATTCCGATTGGCTGATAGAATCCTATCAGCCAATCGGAATTGAGGGGACGCCATCTTGGATGACGTCCCTTAAAGGAGCCGTCATTCGTCGTAGTCCGTCGGTGAAGAAGGTGGTTCCGCGTCGGCGGAAGGAAGATTCAAGACCCGGCTTGGAAGATGACTTCGCCCGGATAGAAGACCTCTTCAGCGCCTCTTTGAAGATGACATCGGACGGATCGAAGACTTTTCTTCAGCGCCGCCTGGATGATGACTTCATCGGATGGAAGATTTCTTCAGCGCCGCTTGGAGGATTAACTTCTTCCGCTCCGGATGTCCTCTTCAGTTCCATCGGTGGCTCGGCTGAGTGAAGACGACTCAAGGTAGGATGATCTTCAGGGGATTAGTGTTAGGTTTTTGTAAGGGGGGTTTGGGTTAGATTAGGGGTATGTGGGTGGTGGGTTTTAATGTTGGGGGGGGTTGTATTTTTCTTTTACAGGCAAAAGAGCTGTTTTCTTTGGGGCATGCCCCCACAAATGGCCCTTTTAAGGGCTGGTAAGGTAAAAGAGCTTTGAAATTTATTTAATTTAGAATAGGGTAGGGCATTTTTTTATTTTGGGGGGGTTTGTTATTTTATTAGGGGGCTTAGATTAGGTGTAAGTATCTTAAAATTGTTGTAATATTTGTAACATGTTTGTAACTTATTTTTTTATTTTTTGTAACTTAGCTTTTTTATTTTTTGTACTTTAGTTAGTTTATGTAATTGTATTTAATTGTAGTTATTTGTAGGTAATTTATTTAATTAATTTAATGATAGTGTAGTATTAGGTTTAATTGTAACTTAAGTTAGGATTTATTTTACAGGTAATTTTGTATTTCTTTTAGCTATGTAGTTATTAAATAGTTAATTACTATTTAATAACTATTCTAACTAGCTAAAATAAATACAAAGTTACCTGTAAAATAAATATAAATCCTAAGATAGCTATAATATAATTATTAATTATATTTTAGCTATCTTAGGGTTTATTTTACAGGTAGGTATTTATTTTTAAATAGGAATAATTTATTAAAGTATAGTGCAGTGTTAGGTGTAATTGTAACTTAGGTTAGGATTTATTTCACAGGTAAATTTCTCTTTATTTTAGCTAGGTAAGCTATTAAATAGTTAATAACTATTTAATAGTTATTGTACATGGTTAAAATAAATTGAAAGGTACCTGTAAAATAAATATAAATCCTAAGATAGCTAGAATATAATTATTATTTATATTGTAGCTATATTAGGGTTTATTTTAAAGGTAAGTATTTAGTTTTAAATAGGATTCATTTACTTAATAAGAGTTAATTTATTTAGATTTATTTAATTAATATTTAAGTTAGGGGGGCGTTAGGGTTAGGGTTAGACTTAGGTTTAGGGGTTAATAATTTTATGACAGTGGCGGCGGCGTAGTGGGGGGCAGGATAGGGGTTAATAAATTTATTATAGGTGGCGACGGTGTAGGGGGGGCAGATTAGGGGTTAATAAATTTATTATAGGTGGCGACGGTGTAGGGGGGGCAGGATAGGGGTTAATACATTTAATATAGGTTGCGGCGGGTTCAGGGAGCGGCGGTTTAGGGGTTAATACATTTATTATAGTTGCGGTGGGCTCCGGGAGCGGCGGTTTAGGGGTTAATATGTATAGAGTAGCTTGCGGTGGGCTCCGGGAGCGGCGGTTTAGGGGGTAATAACTTTATTTAGGTGCGGCGGTGTAGGGGGGGACAGATTAGTGGTGTTTAGACTCGAGGTACATGTTAGGGTGTTAGGTGCAGACATCTCCCATAGAAATCAATGGGATGTCTGTCAGCAGCGAACTTGTACTTTGGCTATGGTCAGACTCCCATTGATTCCTATGGGATCCGCCGCCTCCAGGGGTGGCGGATTGAAAACCAGGTACACTGGGCCGTAAAAGTGCCGAGCGTACCTGCTAGTTTTTTGATAGCTAGCAAAAGTAGTGAGAATGTGCCGCACTTGTGTGCGGAACATCTGGAGTGACGTAAGAATCGATCTGTGTCGGACTGAGTCCGGCGGATCGATGCTTACGTCACAAAATTCTACTTTTGCCGGTCTCGAGCCTTTGATAACTAAGGCGAATCAGCCTCGCCACAAATACGCTGCGGAATTCCAGCGTATTTGAGGTTGACGGCTTGATAACTAGGCCCCTTTGCCAGCCAGGTCAATAAAAAAATCGACTCCATCAGAAATTAAATCGGCTCTCAACATAATTCCATTCTCCACCCCCTCAAATTCTCCCAATCAACCACAACCCACATAACCTTAAACTTAGCTCATTCTCCCCTGTTACTGAGGAAGATGTTTCGGCACTTATACTGCGCTCTCACCTCACTACCTGTCCCCTTGACCCTATCCCCTCACAGCTACTCCCCTCTCTCTCTGCTACCCTTACCCCTATACTAACACACATTTTCAACCTCTCCGTCAGCACCAGTATATTTCCCTCATCAATGAAACATGCACTGGTCACACCTATCCTCAAAAAACCTTCCCTTGATCCTACCTCCCCATCCAACTACTGCCCTATTTCCCTCCTCTCAAAAAAGAGACAGCAATAGTTAAGGTTACCAACGACCTACTTACAGCAAAATCAAAAGGCCACTTCTCTCTGCTTATCTTCCTTGATCTGTCCGCAGCCTTTTAAACTGTTGACCACCCTCTTTTGCTCCAAACCCTCTAATTCTTCGGCTTCTGTGACACAGCCCTTTCCTGGCTCTCTTCCTACCTGTCAAACCGTACCTTTAGTGTAGCCTTCTCTGGGGCCTCCTCTGCCCCGTAACCACTTTCTGCTCTAAAGACTCTACTGTTCAGGGATGCATACAACCTACACTAACCTTACTTTATACCAGTTCTACTCCTCCATTGCTATCCCCTGAACCCCCTTAGCATGTAAGCCTAAGAGTCCATCTGTTTGTAGATCACCTTCTTAAGAGCTGACTACAACAGTGCAACTCTTGGCAGGGCCCTCTACCCATTTGATCCCTATAATTGTTTTGTTGTACTCCGCATTTGTTTATAGCGCTGCTGTGGAATCTGTTGGCGCTCTACAACCTACACTAACCTTACTTTAGGATTGAGCTTGCATTCTATTGGCTGATTGGAACAGCCAATAGAATGTGAGCTCAATCCTATTGGTTGATTGGATCAGCCAATAGGATTGAAGCTCATCAGCCAATAGGATTTTTTCACCTTTAATTCCGATTGGCTGATAGAATTCTATCAGCCAATCGGAATTCAAGGGACGCCACATTAGATGACGTCCCTTAAAAGGAACCTTCATTCTTCGTTAGCAATGGAAAGAGGAGGATGCTCCACGCCAGATGTTTTGAAGATGGAGCCGCTCCGCGCCGTATTAATGAAGATAATAGATGCTGTCTGGATGAAGACCTCTGCCGGCTTGGATGAAGACTTCGGCCCGCTTGGATGAAGACTTCTCCCTTTTTCGTTGAGGACTTCTGTCCGCTTGGATGAAGACTTCTGCCGCTTTGTTAAGGGTGGATGTCCGGTCTTCAAAAACTGTAAGTGGATCTTCGGGGGTTAGTGTTAGGTTTTTTTTAAGGGTTTATTGGGTGGGTTTTATTTTTAGCTTAGGGTTTGGGCGGAAAGAGAGCTAAATGCTCTTTTAAGGGCAATGCCCATCCAAATGCCCTTTTCAGGGCAATGGGGAGCTTAGTTTTTTTTAGTTAGGATTTTATTTGGGGTGTTTGGTTGTTTGGGTGGTGGGTTTTACTGTTGGGGGGGTGTTTGTATTTTTTTTTACATGTAAAAGAGCTGATTTCTTTGGGGCAATGCCCCGCAAAAGGCCCTTTTAAGGCCTATTGTCAGTTTAGTTTAGGCTAGGGGTTTTTTATTTTTATTTTGTGGGGGGCCTTTTTATTTTGATAGGGCTATTAGATTAGGTGTAATTAGTTTAAATATTTGTTATATATTTCTTTTTTATTTTGTGTAATTTAGTGTTTGTTTGTTTTTGTAATTTAGTTAATTGTATTTAATAAATGTAATTTATTTAATTGTAGTGTAAGGTTAGGTGTTAGTGTAACTCAGGCTAGGTTTTATTTTACAGGTACATTTGTATTTATTTTAGCTAGGTAGTTAGTAAATAGTTAATAGTTAAAATAAATACAAACTTACCTGTGAAATAAAAATAAAACCTAAGCTAGCTACAATATAACTATTAGTTATATAGTAGCTTGCATAGGGTTTATTTTACAGGTAAGTATTTAGTTTTAAATAGGAATTATTTACGGCTAGATTTACGAGTTTTGCGTTATGAGTAAAAAAGCAGCGTTATGGGTTATAACGCTGCTTTTTCACTACCGCTGCTATTACGAGTCTTGTAGGTACAGCTGTACCGCACACTTTTTTGGCCTTAACGCAAATTAACTTACCCAATTTGTGTAAAGTCTTTTTTCAATGGGACTTCCATAACGCCGATATTACAAGCTTTTTCTGGGAGGCCTACCCGCAAGATTTGTAACGCAATCTAAAGTCAGTAGTTATGAGTTTTACACTACAAAACTGTAGCATAAAACTCATAACTAAAGTGCTAAAAAGTACACTAACACCCATAAACTACCTATTAACCCCTAAACCGAGGCCCTCCCACATCGCAAACACTAAATTTATTAACCCCTAATCTGCCACTCTGGACATTGACGCCACTAGAATAAACATATTAACCCCTAAACTGCTGCACGCCCGCATCGCAAACACTAGTTAAATATTATTTACCCCTAATCTGCTGTCCCTAACATCGCCGCCACCTACCTACATTTATTAACCCCTAATCTGCCGCCCCCAACGTTGCCACCACTATACTAAATTTATTAACCCCTAAACCTAAGTCTAACCCTAATCCTAACACCCCCTAACTTAAATATAATTAAAATAAATCTAAATAAAACCTACTATTAATAACTAAATAATTCATATTTAAAACTGAATACTTACCTGTAAAATAAACCCTAAGCTAGCTACAATATAACTAATAGTTACATTGTATCTAGCTTAGGGTTTATTTTTATTTTACAGGCAAGTTTGTATTTATTTTAACTAGGTAGAATATTTTACTAACTACCTAGCTAAAATAAATACAAATTTACCTGTAAAATAAAACCTAACCTGAGTTACACTAACACCTAATCTTACACTACAATTAAATAAATTACATTAATTAAATACAATTACCTAAATTACAAAAACAAACAAACACTAAATTACACAAAATAAAAAAAGAAATTATCAGATATTTAAACTAATTACACCTAATCTAAGAGCCCTATCAAAATAAAAAAGCCCCCCCCCCCAAAATAAAAAAAAACTCTAGCCTACAAAACTACCAATAGCCTTTAAAAGGGCCTTTTGCAGGGCATTGCCCCAAAAAAATCAGCTCTTTTACCTGTAAAAAAAAATACAAACATCCCCCCAACAGTAAAACCCACCACCCACGCAACCAACCCCCCAAATAAAAACCTAACTAAAAAAAACCAAGCTCCCCATTGCCCTGAAAAGGGCATTTGGATGGGCATTGCCCTTAAAAGTGCATTTAGCTCTTTTTCAGCCCAAAACCTAATCTAAAAATAAAACCCACCCAATAAACCTTATAAAAAAGCCTAACACTAACCTCTGAAGATCCACTTACAGTTTTGAAGACCCGACATTCATCCTCAACGAAGCCGGGAGAAGTCCTCAGCGAAGCGGCAAGAAGTCCTCAACGAAGCCGGGAGAAGTCTTCATCCAAGTCAGCAGAAGTGGTCCTCCAGACGGGCAGAAGTCTTCATCCAGATGGCATCTTCTATCTTCATCCATCCGGCGCGGAGCGGCTCCATCTTCAAGACATCCGGCACAGAGCATCCTCTTCAATCGAAGTCTTCTTCCCGAATGAAGGTTCCTTTAAGTGACGTCATCCGAGATGGCGTCCCTTGAATTCCAATTGGCTGATAGAATTCTATCAGCCAATTGGAATTAAAGGTGAAAAAATCCTATGCTTTTTACTCATACCGCAAAATTCGTAATCTAGCCGTAATTCTTTATTGTAGATTTAAATAACTTGAGTAGGGTTAGGTTTTTAAATATGTAATATAGTTAATTTAATTGTTAGTTTAATGTAATTTTAGGATAATATTTAGGGTAGGTTAATTAATAGTTTAATATAGTTTAATGTAATTGTAGGATAATAGTTAGGGTAGGTTAATTAATAGTTTAATATAGTTTATTTTAATTCTAAAGGTTAAGTTTAAATTATAATAAGATAGGGATGAGTTAATATTTAATGTAAAGTTAGCGGGTTGTTAGGTTTAGGGGTTAATAGCTTAATTTAGTTTATGGCGATGTGGGGGGCTGGCGATTTAGGGGTTAATAGGTTTAGTAAGTGGAAGTGATGTGGGAGGCCAGGGGTTTAGGGGTTAATACATTAATTTAGTTGCAGAGGGGTCAGAGAGCAGCGAGATAGGGGTTAACAACTTTAAAAGAGTTGCGGTGGGCTCCGGGAGCAGAGGGATAGGGGTTAATACATTTATTTAGTTGCGGTGGCGTCCGGGAGCGGCGGGATAGGGGTTAATACTTTTATTTAGTTGCGGCGGGTCCAGGAGCGGTGAGATAGGGGTTAATACATTTATTTAGTTGCAGCGGTGTCTGGGAGCAGCGGGATAGGGGTTAATAACATTATGTAGGTGGCGGCGATGTCGGGGCAGCAGATTAGGGGGGTTTAGACTTGGGGAACATGTTAGGGTGTTAGGTGTAAAGGTAACTTTTATTCTAGCATAGAAATCAATGGGATATCTGGCAGCAGCGAACATGAGCTTTTGCTGCTTTCAGACTCCCATTGATTCCTATGGCATCCGCGGCCTCCAGGGTGGCGGATTGAAAACAAGGTACGCTGGCCCGGAATAGTGGCGAGCGTACCTGTTAGAAGTTTGATAACTTGCAAAAGTTGTCAGATAGTGCTGAATGTGTATTCGGAACATCTGTAATGATGTAAGCATCGATCTGTGTCGGATTGAGACCGGCGGATCGTATGTTACGTCACAAATTTCAACTTTTGTCGGTCTGTAGGCTTTGATAAATGGGTCGAATCAGGCTCGCCACAATTATGCTGCGGAATTCCGGTGTATTTGCGGTTGATGGCTTGATAAATATCCCTCTTGCTTTCAACTTGTAATACCAGCGATAAACCTGACACGCGCAAACACCCCCAATAAACACCTTTTCGCTCCACTCGTAATCTGGCCCTTTCTATATTCTATCCTTCTTCAACTCCAGTCCTCAAATATGAAGAATTTCCCTGCTTAAGCACAGGTGAGTCATTCACAGATGAGTGAGCAGTTGTCCAGCTGGCCAATAAGGGGTACTGAAGTTTACAGCTGAGAAGCACTCATTTTTTTAGCGCTGTGTGTTGTCAAAAAAAATCTATTTATGTTGTCATAGAAAACAGATTTTGCCAGGAGACAAGAAATCAGAAGTTGAATCTGCCCATCTCTCTAAACCTTCATTATTTCTTAGCCTTAAGCACATCCCAGACACTTCTCAAGTCTGTTTCGTTAATCAACCAGCCTTTCTGTAACACAATACTTACACAAATTACTCCTGAACCCTCTACTCTTGAAATCATTGAGACCCCTTGTTCTAGTGCTCTCTCTGTGATAAAAACACTTTCACCCCCAGCTATATAAAAGGTACATAAAAGTGCAAGGTACATAAAAGTTATTTATTGCTTATATATAAGCTAGCTGAGCACATCAGGTGAGGCAATGACAAGAGACAAATGTATGTAGCCACCAATCACCAGCTAACTCCCAATATTGTATTGCTGCTGCTGCTAAGGATATGTACATATGTTTTTAAAACAAAGAGAGCAAAATAAATTTGATAGAAGTGAATTTACAAAAGTCTTAAAATTGCATGATCTCTTAATTATGCAAATTTAATCTTTTCTTTCATGTCCTTTTAAATCCAATAACATACAGTGGATATAAAAAGACCCTTATAAAATTGCAGGTTTTTGAAATGTAAAGACAGAAATAACAACAATGTAGATGTCAGACTTTTTTCCATCACACAAAAATCCAGAGGAAAATACTAAATAGTTAATTATTAGGAACTAGTAACATATAAAGAGGTAAAAAAACCTCACTTTCTGCTGCTATATAACTCAGTATCCCACTGTTTTTTACCTGCTGTACTATTGAATTGAACGTCAAATTGTTGTCCTCTTTTGCAACTGTCAGTAAAGTTCCATTGAGTCTATAATTAAAGTGAAGGTAAAGTTACCTTGATGTCGATTTAGAATATCATTCTTTCTTTGAAATCAGTATGACTTTCATTCATCACTTTTTTTCAATTTGACTATAAATAAAGTTATCGCCCTTTTATAATCACTTCTTGAAGGTCCGCAATTTCAACCCGTTTTTTTTTTCTGTCTCGGTCACGTTTTTTTATTAGCCAATTGAAAATCTGACCATTAGGCGGCCTTCACTCCACGTCATCAGCCTGCTAGATGATCTGTGCATGCGCTGTAATTTTCTTTGTTTATATCGGAATCCGCACTCCAGTTTCACGTATGCGTATTTGTATTATGCGCATTTGAGAGAGGATTTGTCAATTAGCGCATGCCCAGTAGGTAGTGAAATCACCAATTTTCTGTCTCGGTCACGTTTTTTTATTAGCCAATTGAAAATCTGACCATTAGGCGGCCTTCACTCCACGTCATCAGCCTGCTAGATGATCTGTGCATGCGCTGTAATTTTCTTTGTTTATATCGGAATCCGCACTCCAGTTTCACGTATGCGTATTTGTATTATGCGCATTTGAGAGAGGATTTGTCAATTAGCGCATGCCCAGTAGGTAGTGAAATCACCAATTGGCGCAGGCGCGGTTAAATGGAGCATTGTGAACACGCTTTTGGGAGACGTATAGCTCGGGTGGGACCGTTCTATACGTCACAAACCAGAAAATAAGGAAATAGAGGTTGGGAGGAGAAATGGTAGGGAATTATAAATATGTTTTATTTGCTAAATATAAAAGAAACAGAGATAAAAAAAAATAACATATTCATTTGTGTGTTCAAAATGTTCAAACTTCACCTTCACTTTAACGTTTTATATTTTTCTCCATCCTAAATGTAACTTTGCATCCAAATGATGACTGTGACATTCAGGAATGATTGATGTGCATTGCCACCATTATTTACAGTATTAACAGGACATTTGTATCAACACTGCTATAAAATGGTTAGACGAGCTGAGGTACTGAACCAGTTTAACAGGATACAGGGACCAAGCTAATGGCCATGAAATGTCTGTGGGCTAACAGTCACCCTCAAGCGATAAGGAGTTTATCAGGGCTGTTTGCATAACTTACCCAGAATTCTCTTGTGCATTGGTAACATTGTATATGAGTTATTTCTGGGGAAAAGCAAGCCTAGATGTGCTAATTTCCTATGCAAATATTTACATTGATTTAATTTTGAGACATGGAGGATTTTAATTTCAGTTTTTTATCTCCCCCCATAATTTTAATGAATTTTATATATATATATATATATATATATATATATATATATATATATATATATATATATATATATAATGTATATATGTATTTTTTTTTTATTTATTTATAAAATATTTTACCAGGAAGGATACATTGAGATTTCTCTCGTTTTCAAGTATGTCCATGTATGTATATGTATGAATATATATATATATATATATATATATATATATATATATGTGTGTGTATATATATATTTAGACATGTATATATCGCTAACATCAAGACCTTTATATCTTTGGGCCCTTTTAACTTTTTTTGAAATATTATTTTGATCATTTTTATTAGATAGTGTTATTATGAGTATAAGTGTATAATGTTTTTTTTTTTAATGTGTTTTCTGTTTCATGAAACAGAACTTTGAGAACCTGCCTACCCGACACATTAACTTCAATTGCGCTCAAGTGATCTTGTTTACTTTCAACTTGTAATATGAGTGAAAAACCCAAAGGGGTCGATTTATCAAAGGCTTTGTCTGCCTTCTCCTTCCTTTGACTGCAGGTTCTCACAAGAGAACCTGCAGTCTGTATTTATGAAGCAGCAACTATTCTCTACCTCTTGGGTGGAGAATTTCAATCTCTCCAGTCTCGTCCGACCGGGGAGATGACAGCTCTGCCCACGCGTAATTGGCTGTGCACAGGCAGGGGGCGGTGTTGCACACGAGAGCAAAATAGCGATCTTGTGCAATAATGAATTCCGCCAGAGGCGAGCTGTGGCGGACAGGGGCACATACAGTATGTTTGCCCCTGTCTGCCATAGCTTGATAAATCGACCCCGAATTGCCTGAAATGCAAGTCTGTCAAATGATCTGAGATAAGGGGGCAGTCTGCAGAAGCTTGGATACAAGGTAATCACAGAGGTAAAAAGTATATTTCTATAACAGTGTTGGTTATGCAAACCTGGGGAATGAGTAATAAAGGGATTTTCCTTTCTTTTTTAAACAATAACAAGTTTGGTGTTTAATATCCCTTTAATTGTACGTGCCGTGTATTATAGCCAAATAATACATGAAAACCCAGCACATTTATCCTTTTTCGAACACTTGTACTATTCAAAGTACATGACTAATGTATCTGACCCTACTTTGTCCTCTGTGAAGCTAAATGTACTGTAACGCCGCGAGACATAAACCTAGCACACAGGTGTTCAGATGATTGCTCATCTTGTTAAGGTTTTAGAACTCTGCTGCCATCCAGTGGTCAAACTTTCATATTGCATCCTTTGCCATTTTCAAATTTGTCCTATTACTGTAAAAGAGTAACGTCAAATTATTATCCACAAGGTTTGCCACCTCTGCCATGCTTTCCTGGGAAGTTATGAGTTACACATGTTGCAGGGTGTGCAGGGAGGAACATGAATAGTACTGTCCAGCAGCACGGTTCATGTGCTTTCCAGAGGAGGAAGAATACATGTTCCTCATTGCACATCCTGCAAACAAATGATAAAAAAGAAGTATATATCTGCATTCAACCCCTGTTGTAATGTATCCAATAACATTCTCATTGCAATAGCATCTTGTTCCTATCTCCTCCCCTCTTTGGGGATAAGATATGATCCATTGGGCAACATCTTAAAGTGGCAATGGTATGCCCATGGTCTAAAAATATATATGTTTTGCCCCCAAATTTATGATATGCTAACAAAATGACACTGGCAAGCTTTGTTTACTACATTAACAGGCCCAGATTGGCTTCTCCACTCGGCTAATAATGTAATTATAATGTGTTTATGCTCCTTTACTTGTTCAGTTTTTACTCATATTTTACTGGACAGGCAGATTTGTTACTTTCTGGACTGTCTGGGTAAATACTGGACTTCCCTAACCAATCAGCTCTAGTTGCACTCTCTTTATATTTTATTATCTGCACCGTATAAATGCAACCTTCTCTACCTCTGTTGTACAAATATATTGATATTGCTACACAATTAAATGGTCAAGTTGTGTCTAAAGGTCTCTGCTCAGATGAAATTATATACAATGATCCTCCAGCCCTGTGAGATCTCTCACAAGATTCTAAAATGGCAGATTTTGCTGATTTTACAAATTCTGATTATGCTTTGACAGTATCTGTGTAACTTTAACAAATTAGGGTCATACTTTTTATATTTCTGTGCATATTTTACAAAATTGCATTGCACTTTGTATTTGTTCTATGTAAAATAAAAGTGACAGCATTTTTCACCTTAAGGTCTCACTAATTTATCTCGCCAGCTGTATGCAGGTGGTTTGCACAAAATTCACAAGACACTTATGTAACTTACAGAAAAGTAATGCATACTAAACTAGAAACAAATGCAATTTAAATTGCAGTGAAAACATTTCAGTTTCATTTACATTTGCTGCAAACTGAACTTATATTAGTGTCAGGTGCTCCCCTGTTAGAGGGACATGAAACCCAAAGATTTCCTTTCAGATTCAGAATTCAATTTTAAACTCTCCAATTTACTTTTATTATCTAATTTGCTTTGTTCTTTTGGCAGCCTTTGTTGAAAAGCATACCTAGGAAGGCTCAGTAGCAGCAATAATGGATTGGAAACGTTTCATGATGTCATACACAAATAATTATTCAAATAGTTAATGTATTAGCAGCTTATATTAAAACATTGCTTATTAGAGAACATATATACAGTGTACAAACATATATAGTACATATATACACATAATGTAACAACAAAATCAAAGTAGAGCCTCGAGAAAAATTAAAATGTAGCTTAGAAAAATAGAATTCGAAAGTAGAAAAGAACCAAAATGGCCATGAAGTCTACTCATATTACATGTTACTGTTTTCTTAGGATAGCCTAATGCATGTCCCAGGCATTTCAAAATCCAAGCAAAGCCATGAGAAAAGTTAAAACGTAGTTTTTATTGCCATCAACATAAAAAGCAACAACAGTTTCTGTAGACTAAGCCAGTAAACCATAGGAAAGGTAGCTGACGCGTTTTGTGCCCATAGACACATACTACTTAGCCCTGTATCAAAATATAAATGCATTAAAATACAAAGCTGAACTATAATACATCTTAAATGACAGAATCAGAAGTAATATAAAATACAAAGCACAATCTTATGTCATAAAGTGCTATATTGTACTGAGCTTATCTCTCCTTCACATACAGAAATGCAGGAAATGTTGCTTAGAAAAGTATAGCAAATTGTGCCTCTCTAGAATACTGCGAGAGATCTCACAGTGCTGGAGGCTCATTTTATATCATCTCATTTGAGAGCTTTATGGGAGGCATCACTCATCTCTCTGGGACTTCCAGGGTTTTTTTTCTATTAGTGCAGGCACTTTCTATCTGTCTACTTATATATCAGTCTATCTATCTCTATTTATCTATCTGTCTGTCTATCATTTATCTGTCTAATCTATCAATTATATATCTATCTATACTCAAAATCATTATACAGAGCAGCATGTACATTATTACTGTTGCTTACTGTTAGGTCTGAGATTGCCGGGGTACCACTTCATAATAATAATCAGTATGTTACACTTATCTCTGGAATTGAGTATTTCACATTCAAGGCCTTGGAGAGCAAGAATCAGACATGCACACAAGATGGAATCTAAGTCTGCTCTAATTTATTCTTAGCAGGGCTGGGCAATATATTACAAATCACATACATGTAACGACACAGAGGGTCTTTATACACGCCCCCTATTACAAATTAGGTAATACAACTTAACAGACATCCTTGAACAACAAGATAACATAGGAGTGTAAAAATGCTCTTAGCATGGTTACGTTAGTAACAAGATAAGGATTTTACTCTCCGAAGACAGATGCTATATAACAAAATACAGAAAAAACCAACAGTTCAGTATCAGTACAACAGTTCATAATTTGTTCATCATGGCTTCTTAGATACAAAATGGCAGCACTATGGTTATAGATATTCTAACATTCCACCCTTTTATTCTAATAGAATAACATACCATAACAATTATATAATATTTGAAACAGAGACCAGCTATATAAAAGGCACATATCATTTGTAATACTCTTAATACCAATGTAAGCCTAATACTATCGTATAACATGAATCTGTGAGAATACTGTATAGAAATCCATACACTTATTGCTATAATAGCCAATAGGGCACAATTTGTCACTGCATAATAGTACAGTCCCTCCAATACTCTCCATCTACCTCCCAGAATCCCCAAACTACTGATCTATCTGCTCCAAGACCCAGCCAAACCCCCATCTACCCCCAAACAACACTGCATCTTTATTTCTCAAACTGCATAGCTGGCACCCCCCAATATTACAGACAGTTTCTTGCTCTGTACACTCCACACAGTGAAGCATAACATGGGAACAGCATAAGCATCTCTGGGTGGCCGCTTATCACTTTAAGAACAGTCTTTGTCCTCTTAGAGCTCCAACTCCCTCAGTGTGCCTTGCACATAAGAAAGTGTCCATATGCGGGTGCATAATGGAAGTATGAGATGGTTTGTTCATGGGGAAGACAAGGGAAATATGTGGATCCCACAGCAACATATACTTGAGTCAGAAGGAGTCTAAGAAGGAAACAAAACAGCACAAGATGAGCACGCACATTGATGCAATCACAATTATACACAACATAACTTTTCTCTTTTCTAAGCATCACAATTTCCTTTAATACCTTTATTTATCATATGTCATCTAAATCTAGGGGGGAAAAACATTGTGGGCATATAATACAAATTGAATACATTTATTGCATTTCTAAAGAAAATAACTCACAGCTGCTCTATATAATTTAAATGATACCTTAAACATGAACATTAAGCCAGTAAAAACTACTAGACTTCAACATGAAGCTATATAACTATGCTAGTTAACTTGTGCTAAGGCTTGCAAAACAATGAAAAATAAAACAGTCAATAAAAACATTTTCTTTAAAATTAATTTCTTCACACTTTCTCTTTGAACTACTAAAAAATAAGCTAGTGTTACTTTATTCTGTTATAT
The DNA here is from genome assembly GCF_027579735.1 of Bombina bombina. Taxonomy (NCBI): domain Eukaryota; kingdom Metazoa; phylum Chordata; class Amphibia; order Anura; family Bombinatoridae; genus Bombina; species Bombina bombina. Next base: position 81,741,491 of record NC_069502.1, on the reverse strand, counting down.
AATCAGCTATCTCCTCTGATATACACACTATGGGGGCCCATTTATCAATCTCCGAATGGAGCTTGTGGGCCCGTGTTTCTGGCGAGTCTGAAGACTCGCCAGAAACAGAAGTTATGAAGCAGCGGTCTAAAGACCGCTGCTCCATAACCTTGTCTGCCTGCTCTGATGAGGTGGACATGAATCGCCGGAAATCAACCCGATCGAGTAGGATCGGGTTGATTGACACCTCCCTTCTAGCAGCCGATTGTCCGCAAGTCTGCATGGGGCGGCGTTGCACCAGCAGCTCACAAGAGCTGCTGGTGCAATGCTGAATACTGAGAGCGTATTGCTCTCTGCATTTAGCGAGGTCTTGCGGACCTTATCCGCACTGTCAGATAAGGTCCGCAAGACCTTTGATAAATAGGCCCCTATTACTTTACTAATTATTTTATGCATCCTAAATTCTATTGCGCTCCTGTATGAGGAAAGAATACAACCATACCATTGTTAAAACTACAAAATCTCTTTAAAGGTAAACACATCTTTATGGTAAGATAATTCCCTTCACTGTCAAACACCTGGAATTACAAATCCAAATAGCAAATACCATACCCGTTAAATAAAAGAAAATACATATGCTTTATAAAAGATACGGTAAGTAGAAAATATACCATCAGTATAACTATACCACTCCCAAAACTCATATTTCTCTTTATAATTGTTACAAATATCTAACTGAGGCATGTCCTTAAAGGGACATTATACACTCATTTTTTTCTTTGCATAAATGTTTTGTAGATAATCTATTTATATAGCCCATAAAGTTTTTTTTTTTTAATTAATGTATAGTTTTGCTTATTTTTAAATAACATTGCTGTGATTTTCAGACTCCTAACCAAGCCCCAAAGTTTTATGTGAATACGCTCGACTACCTACTCCAGCTTGCTCCTGTTTGTGTAAAGGGTCTTTTCATATGCAAAAGAAGGGGGAGGGGGGGAGTGTCTTATTTGCCACTTGCAGTGGGCTTTCCAACTACCTTTTCAACAGAGCCAAAGTGACAGCTTCTAAGTAAGTTTTTAAACAGTTTTATACTGGATTTTTATATCAGTATCTGTGCATATTATTCTTTATAGTAGTGTCTATTACATGCAGTTATATGAAAATGAGTGTATACTGTCCCTTTAATCTTTTGTTTTAAGTAGTTTGGTTTATACACTACGGAATGATTGCAATGGGCAATTCCTACAAACACTTCTCATACCTTTGTCCATTGTAAGACACATCAAGGTTTAAAGCCACACCCCTATCTGGAAGATTACTTAGGTTATATGCATAAACTACAGTGTGTACTAATACAAATAAAGCATACTTTTCAGCAGACAAAGCTTTATGACTTCTTATAATCAATATGATTCATAAAAATAACACAATTAAAAGAGAATACAAAACAAGCAATAAAAGTAAATAAGTTAAAACAATACTCCCCTAATTTCGCTGGGGATGCTCTGTGGTACCATAACAGGTACATAACTCCAATAATCAAGGCACAGTCAAGGGAAGGATAGGCTTTATGTTCTGAAGACACACATCATAGGAAACAGTCATAGGTTGTCCAGAGTCCAGTTCTGGGGTTTAGTACCAGCTTACAATGCAAAGAATGGGTCCAAAAATATTGTTCAGCAACTTTACTGCAGTTTGGTGGTTTAACAAACTTGACAAACTCTTTGTTTGTTTCTTCTTTTTTTCTTCTCTTCACCTAGGCACCAGGCATTTCTTTATGTAAAAGTTTTACTTTGCATTCAATCTTCAATCTCTTCAATCTTTTGGAGAGTGCACTATAGAAATGTATCTGTACAGATTTACCTAAATATGAAAAACCCAAAAATAATTTAGTGTTTTTACTTTCTGGATACAGCTTCATGATCTCATCCTGCAAATACAAATATTCTGTTAATAATATTCTTACTTAAAGGGACAGTCAACCTAAATTTTCACATAGGTAATTCCTATACAGTTGCTAACGATTTTTTGTTTGCACTGTAGCCTAATGTATTAGCCTTAATCGTTTCTAAGAATTACCACTTACTTATTTCTTCCTTGCAGTTTAAAATGCCCGCCAGCCCCCTCCCATATTTCGTCATCATGATCCTCTGGTTTTGTTCAGTGTCCTGCTGTAACTCTGCAAGTCTCGTATTTCCACGCTCCCGATTTAGCGCATGCACATTGCGCCGCTAACACTGCATGGGGACTGTGAACTTAGTCTACGGCAGTCATTGTATTCTGTGAAGCAGTGTGTGGTTCAGTTTCTTCTCTTCTATCCGTAAGTAATGCTGGTAGTGCAAAGGTTTACCTTTCTGTGTTCCCCCTCAAAGAAATCCGAACTGGTGGTTTATTTTATTTGTTCAGACTGACCAATCTAATTTGTCTGTAACGTTCAGTGTAGACTGACAGTTTAGGCTGGGGTACACAACAGATTGCAAGCTATGTCTGGGTGAACTGAATATACTTATGTAACGTTACGTTTTATGAATCATATTGATTATAAGAAGTCATATAGCTTTGTCTGCTGAAAAGTATGCTTTATTTGTATTAGTACACACTGTAGTGTATGCACATAACCTAAGTAATCTTCCAGATAGGGGTGTGGCTTTAAACCTTGATGTGTCTTACAATGGACAAAGGTATGAGAAAAAAGTTTTTTTTGTAGGAATTGCCCATTGCAATCATTCCTTAGTGTATAAACCAAACTACTTAAAACAAAAGATTAAGGACATGCCTCAGTTAGATATTTGTAACAATTATAAAGAGAAATATGAGTTTTGGGAGTGGTATAGTTATACTGATGGTATATTTTCTACTTACCATATCTTTTATAAAGCATTTAACGGGTATGGTATTTGCTATTTGGATTTGTAATTCCAGGTGTTTGACAGTGAAGGGAATTATCTTACCATAAAGATGTGTTCACGATCCATACCGCCATCTGAGACCAGTAGTTATAGATTTTGTGTAACAAAAATGTTTAGCAAAACTCATTACTAAAATGTTACAAAGTACACTAACACCCATAAACTACCTATTAATCCTTAAACCGCCGTCCTCCCGCATCCCAAACACTATTTAAAACTTATTAACCCCTAATCTGCCGCCCACCCACATCGCAACTTTTAAATACATTTATTAACCCCTAATCTGCCGCCCACCAACATCGCCAACACAATTTAAATATATTAACCCCTAAACCCCCCTCCCAGACAACGCCACCACTATAATAAAGTTATTAACCCCTAAACCGCCACTCCCCAACATCGCCGCCATTAAATAAACCTATTAATCCTTAAACTTTCGGCCCCCCCACAGAGCAAAACACTAAATTAAATTATTAACCCCTAAACCGAACACCCCCCTAACTTTAAATTAAAATTACAATATAACTATATTTAAATAAATAAAAACTTACCTGTGAAATAAAAATAAACCTAACATTAAACTATAAATTAACCTAACCTTACTATTCTACTAAAATAAAAACTACCAATTAAAAATCCTAAATTACAAATTTTAAAAAACTAATCCTACGAAAAAAAAAAAAAATCTAACATTACAAACCCCCCCCACTAAATTATGAAAAATAAAAAACACTAAGATTACAAAAAATAAACAAAATTATCAAAAATAAAAACAATTTCACCTAATCTAACAGCCCTAAAAAAAGTAAAAAAGCCCCCAAAATAAAAACACCCCCTAGCCTACAATAAACTACCAATAGCCCTTAAAAGGGCATTGCCCTAAGTTAAACAGCTCTTTTACCTGTAAAAAATACAAAGTCCCCCCTACAGTAAAACCCACCACCCAACCAACCTCCCAAAATAACAAACCTAACTCTAAAAAAAACCTAAGCTACTCATTTGTATGGGCATTGCCCTTAAAAGGGCATTCAGCTCTTTTACTTCCCTTAAAAGGGCATTCAGCTCTTTTACAATTGCCCAAAACCCTAATCTTAAAAAAAAAAAAAAAAACTAACACTCACCCCAGAATATCTACTCACGGTTCCTGAAGTCCGGACATCCATCTTCATCCAGTCAGTGATATCTTCATCCATCTCGGGGGCATCTTCTATCTTCATCCCGGTGACACGGAGCAGAACTATCCTGGAAGCCAATGCCATCCTGCGCGGAGTGTCCTCTTCATACGGTCACCGCCATACACTGAAGCTTCAATGCAAGGTACCCGTCTCAAAATGGTTTGAACAGCCAATAGGATTTCAGTAGCTCTCATCCTATTGACTGTTTTGAACAGCCAATAGGATTTCAGAAGCTCTCATCCTATTGGCTGATTTGAATTTGAAGAATTTAATCAGCCAATAGGAATGCAAGGTATGCCATTTTGAAACAGGTATCTTGCATTGAAACTTTTGTGACAGGGAGGTTGGGGACAAGAGTCAGCAAATCAGGAAAGTCTGGACAGAGTTACGATCTGTAATGGGAGGAATTGAACATGTAATGAGTGCGGTCAGAAATGTATGGGTTCTGCTTCAATATTGCCATCTCTGCTTCTGTATGATCGTCATTCTCTCTCTTCCTAAATTGCTGTCCTGAATATAAAATCCAGGGCTGTTTTACTTGCTCCTCATCAAATGTGATGTACTTCATTAGAATGACAACCACCAAGCAGGACAACCACTCAGGAAGAGAATGAATCTCTACTGGAATTGGAAACTATTTTAAAATTGTATGTTCTGTCTGAATCCCAAAGGAACATTTTGGGTTTCATATCCCTTTAAAACATTCACTTAGAACTATTTAATCATACAGATGACTGGTATAATACCCCTCCCCAGTGGAGACAGACAGAGCCTTTTCACACACAAGGTACAACATAATCCTGCACTCTTTGTGTGTTTACCACTTTGATATGCATATATAAGGGGTCGATTTATCAAGCTACAGCCAACAGGGGCGTACATACGCGCCCCTGTCTGCAGCAGCTCGTCTGCACAAGAACACAATTTTGCGCTCTTGTGTAACAGAGCCCCCCCCCCCCCACGCACAGTCACTCACGCTGAACCTGCAGTCATAGGGGGGGGGGCGAAGGCTGTCAAAGCCTTTGATAAATCAACCTCTAAGTATGTCCAAGAATCACAAATATCTTCCCACATCCCTGTAAAACTTTTCCCAAAGCTCTGACCATACAACTAAAACACAATGAATGTTCATGTTTTCTAAATATAATTTTTAAATGCATATACCTTACCCTGTATACTGTATATAAATATGACTGAGCTTCACTTGTACATCAGAATGCTAGACAAAGGGACCTCAGTGTCCAGCAAGCTTGCAATTGTGCCCACTATTAGTCAGCTATTAAAGTTATCACTGACACCTGTACACCACTTTTGTTATTTTCTTGCAAAAGGATTTTTACTAGAGATGAGCACAGCAAAAAATTTGGTTCGGCCTAATCTTTTGTAACAAATATGCAAATAACTTAGTTTTTCGAATATCCATTGCCTGTGCTATTCAATATTTGTTTAGTTTTAAACTAAATGATAACTGAGTATTCGTGGGATCATTTACATTTGTTTTTTGGTGTACAAATGTAAATGTGCCTTTGCTTAAAATGAAAAAGTTCACCTGTAGCGCAACATACATTTAGTGCACAGGAGAGCCGCGCTAATCCCGCTCTTTCTCCATAGGGCGTGCTAATAAGAGGCTTAGCATGGCGGATCCCAGGACCTGTGTTAAAAGACCTTCGCCTTTAGTGCAGGCCGAGGGATCTGAAGCACTAAGCCCTCTTTTACTGTGAAAGATCGAGATTAGCTTGGCTTTCCAGTGTGCTACAGGTAAGTATTTTAATTAATTTAAAGGAAACAAATGAATGCTTCTGAATGTCATCAGTATTTATCAGTTTTCTTTAAATTTCTGCATTGTTTCAGATATTTGTTTCATGAAAATGACACGAATATCCGTGTTTCGTTACTGAATTTGCATTAGTAACAAAACTAATGCACATATCTAATTTGTACTTTCTTGGAAAAAGAAAAAAACAGTTCTAACAATGGAATTTGCTGCCCTCTGCTGTTGATATTAGGTTTAGACATGTTTAAAAATAAATGTTTTACAAACTACTATTTAAAAGCAGATTTATTATACTTTTTTCACAAAGAATCATTTAAAAAGTAAATTTTTTAAACTGGGCATTTATTTACACAATTATCTTCATATAGCTTTAGTCGCTTGCAGAAGAGCAAACACACAAATATGTATCAATGGGTTGCTCTAGACCACTGGTTTTCAAACCTGTCTTCACGCCTCCCCAACAGGCCAGGTTTTCAGGATTACCTAGGATGAGAGCAGGTAAAATAACCATGGTTACTAATCAGCTGATTGTTTCACCTGTGCTCCAGTTCAGATATCCACAAAATGTTACCTGTTAGGGAGGTCTGAGGACAGGTTTAAAAACCAGTGCTCTAGTTCACAATACTTGGGGTTGCAATAAAGTTAACCATAAAGTTAACTAACAAGGGTGCAGTAAGAACTTAAGCTTCTACAACCTATTTGTACATATAAAAATAGATAATAATAATAGATGACTCTGCTTGGTCTGCATAGAGCCAAGGATATGTAAAGAAAAACACTACCTTGCAAACTAAAGGGTAGCTGGCTCATTAGAGGTGTATGGGTGATGAGGTAATGAATGTTGGTGCATAGCAACCCACCGCCTGAGCTACAACTGCATGCAACTTGCATAAGTATTCAAACCTGCTGTGCACATGCTGTCAGAATGATTGTGCTGCACTGGGTTATAGAGGAAAAAGATAGCCTCTTTTTACAGGTATGAACAACTTTCCAATAAAATGTCAGTCAAGTAAAAAAGCAAGTACATACTGCTAGAGGAATTTTTGTTTTTGGCTCTTTCTTCGTAAACCTTCCAACCATCCGTTATGTGTTTCACCCTGACTTAGCTTGTTGTTTGCAGCTTTCTGTCAGACTCACCTGTGTTTTCTTGTTGCCTGATGCAGAGTGTGTAACACTGCTCACTACACCCAGGCTCCCTCTTATGGCCATACTGGAGAACATCAACAAGAGACAGATTGCAGTCCCAGAATGATGATGTCATCACTTACTATTTAAGTGCCTCAGTTCAGTCTGCCTTTGCCCTTGCGTTGTCTCTGCTCTCACTATGAGTGCCTGTGTATAACCTGGCTTGTTTGACATCCCTTCTGGTTCCTGATCCCTGGCTTGTTCCTGGCTTCGCTGATCTACGTGTTCCTGACCGCGGCTTGTCTGACTACTTGCTTTTGTGCCTGACGCGGCTTGTCTGACTACCTGCTCTGGCTTTGACTCCTGGCTTGATATTTGGCTTTTGGGCTTGTTATAATTTTTTTGTTATTTTTTTAATAAAGGTGTGATTAATTTAGCAATTCACGTCACTGTCTGGTTCCTGGTACCCTGACAATGCCATAGCACCTGCCTCATGAATTCCTAGCAAGTTATGCTCCAGAGGCCCTGTTTTCAGTCTAAGGAGCCTGTGAGATGCTTGTGTAGCATTACTGCACATGCACTGAGCTCTCTCATAGGCTCCTAAAACTTAACAGCAGAGCCTCAGGAGCAAACTCTTCTTGAAGCATTTTATTGGCTGCATCAGAAAAAAACACCACAAGGATGCCAATAACCTAGCACAGCCACAAACATCAGATATAATAACAGGTAAGTATACATTTGGTATACACCATATGGTGTTATATAAGTAGGCTGGAACTTCAAAGTTGCCTAACTGACTGGCCTCCGATCATGCAGGATCCAAATGTCATCAGGTTCAGATCCCAAAGGATGGATGGCTCTTGTTGTACACATTGTACTAAATAAAAGAAACAGCACACGGCATGGCCAGCTGCCCTTACTGCGTGGGTTGTACCTGTATTACAAAGTTGAAAGTAAACTGTTTTCGCTTGCGTGCTAACCCAATGCACATAAAAAGTATCGCGCACAGTAACCTATTCCCCCATAGATTTCAATAGAGAAAAAAGTGGGGGAAAAAACCTAACACCCTACTCACGTACAAACCCGATCGCATATGACATGAAAATATGAATATTTCCCATTCCTATGTTCTTTACATAGAAAATGTTCTATTTATTCACAAATACATATTTCTACATATATCTGATGGTATTTTGGTACAATATATATCTATACTTATGTATACTGTATTCATGATTATATATATATATATATATATGTATAGATATATACAGATATATATAGGAATATTTATAAATAAATACTTAGAACATATTCTGCTTTCTGCAGAACATTGGAATATGAAATATTTACAGTTAAAACATGTTTTTTCATGTTTTCATCTACTAAACTGCAAAGGGCTCTAATACACACACAAACACACACACACACATATATATATATATATGTCTTTATATGTATACATATGTGTTTATATGAGTATATATATGTCTGTAAATACATATATACACACATATAAATACATAATTAAATATCTACACACACACACACACACACATATATTATATATATATATATATATATATATATATATATATTTATATATATATTAAAGATGGGCGAATGTTTCTAAAAATTCGAAATTTAAAACGAATTTTGATACATTCGTTCCTTCGAATCGAATTTCGAATGTTTATATAACATTCTAACATTCTATTTTCAAATTTTCGTTTTCGAAATTTTCAATAAAATTCGAAAATATTCGTTCGAATAATAGAATGTTTAGCTATGTATTCATTCAATTTCGAAATGTAATATCCGAATTTGAATGGCACATTCGAATTCCAATGTGACATTCAAATTTGAAATAGTATTTCTAGTCTAATACTGTGTTTTAAATGTGATATTCGATTCGAATGTGATATTCGATTTGAATGTGACATTCGAATTCGAAATAGTATTTCTAGTCTAATACTGTGTTTTATAAATGTAATATTCAAATTTGAATGTGACATTCGATTATGTAAATCGAATTTCTACAATAACATTCGTTCTAACATTCGAATTCGGATATAAACACATTCGCCCATCCCTAATAAATATATATATATATATATATATATATATATATACACATACATATATACACACATACACATCTTTAGACATGTATATATCTCAATGTTAAAGCCCTTTGCTTGCCTTTTTTTCAAACACCTGAGACTGAACATTTTAAGGAAGTATATTATCATTTGTTTAATAATCATACATTTATATGCAGACCTTAAGGCTTGTAAAATATTGATCTGCGGCCTCCATGTGTTAGGAAGTTGTCCTGGTTTAGAACAGGCTTTAAACCACTGGTCGGAACCATAACTGGGTCGCAACACCATGTTTACAGGGTCACAGCTTGTAAGTGTGTTGTAGGAGAGTGTGATATGTATGTTATATGATAGTGTGTGGTGTGTGTGTGGTGTGTTGTATGATAGTGTTTGTGGTGTGTGTTATTTGAGAGTGTGTGTTATATGAGAGTGTGTGTTGTGTATGATAGTGTTTGTGGTGTGTGTTATTTGAGAGTGTATGTTATATGAGAGTGTGTGTTGTGTATGATAGTGTTTGTGGTGTGTGTTATATGAAAGTGTGTGTGGTGTGTTTTATGATAGTGTTTGTGGTGTGTGTTATTTGAGAGTGTCTGTTATATGAGAGTGTGTGTTGTGTATGATAGTGTTTGTGGTGTGTCTTATATGAGACTGCGTGTGGTGTGTTGTATGATAGTGTTTGTGTTGTGTGTTATTTGAGAGTGTCTGTTATATGAGAGTGTGTGTTGTGTATGATAGTGTTTGTGGTGTGTGTTATATGAGAGTGTGTGTGGTGTGTTGTTTGATAGTGTTTGAGGTGTGTGTTATATGAGAGTGTGTGTTGTGTGTGTGTGGTGTGTGTTGTATGATAGTGTTTTTGGTGTGTGTTATATGAGAGTGTGTGTTGTGTGTGTGGTGTGTTGTATGATAGTGTTTGTGGTGTGTGTTATATGAGAGTGTGTGGTGTATGTGTGTTGTATGAGAGTGTGTGTGGCGTGTGTGTTGTGATAATGTGTGTGGTATGCATGTTGTATGAGACTGTGTGGTGTATGAGAGTGTGTGGTGGGTCTATGTGTTGAATGAGAATGTGTGTGGTGTGTGTGTTGTACGAGAGTGTGTGTGGCGTGTGTGTGTTGTACGAGAGTGTGTGTGGCGTGTGTGTGTTGTATGAGAGTGTGTGTGGCGTGTGTGTGTTGTATGAGAGTGTGTGTGGCGTGTGTGTGTTGTATGAGAGTGTGTGTGGCGTGTGTGTGTTGTACAAGAGTGTGGTGTATGTTATTACCTTTTACAACACTTTAAATTTTGTCTACAATCAGGAATAAAGTATACACACATTTTAGTCACTTTGACAAAAATGGAAGCTATCTTGTATATTACTTCAGAAATTTTCAGACCAAGCATAAAATAGGGTCATGAAAGTATGTGGTATCATGGCACTGGGTCTTGGGATAAAAAGTTTGAAGAACCCTGGCTTAAAATATAAAAATATATCATATTATAAAATCTCTACTACCATTTTTTTCTGTTTACCTGAAACTCAGCCAGAACACAAATAAGGTTAAGAAACTATCAAGAAATAAAGATACATAAAATGCAAAACTTGCAATAATGTATTAGAAGGTAAAATATCTAGTGAATCTTGTATATATATTTGTATTGCTAGACAACACATGTAGTTTACCTTTTGACCTGCAGGGGGTGGTCTTTACATTACATTGGTAATGCTGAAATCAATAGAAGATTCTGAAAGCACCTTCAAATAATGTATCCAGATAAGGTGACTTTAAATGTTTACATCCTAGCAACCACTACTTTTTCTCCAAATAGCATATAATAGATCAAAAACATCCATCTTGACGCAGAATTTCATAAAGATTTGTGCAGTGTTTGACTGTCAATCATTTGCAGACACTGACAGTGCCAAGAATATGTGTTCATGCAATCCAAAGCAGCATTATGTCACTATTGTTTAAAGGGACATTGCACACTAGATTTTTTTTTTTTTTGCATTGATATTATATAGATGATCCAGTTATTTAGCCAATCTGGGGGTGTTTTTGTAAAAATATACAGTTTTGCTTATTTTTAAATAACATTGTGCTGATTTTCAGACTCCTAACCAAGCCCCAAAGTTTTAGATGTATACTGATGTCTACGGACTCCTGGTTGTGTAATGGGTCTTTTCATATGCAGTGGAGGACAGTGGAGTGTTTGCTCTTCCTGCTTTCTCAGCCCATTTCAGTGGGTGTACCAGCCTAACCTCATCCACAATGCTAAACTGGGAGCTTCTAAGTATGTTTTTAAAAGATTTTTTTACTGAAATTTAAATTAGTATCTGTTCCTATTCTTCTTTATAGTGGTGTTTTATGAAAATTGTTGTATACTGTCCCTTTAAAGGGACAGTCAAGTCCAAAAAAAAACTTTCATTATTCAAATAGGGCATGTCATTTTAAACTACTTTCCAATTTACTTTTATCATCAATTTTGCTTTGTTCTCTTGGTATTCTTAGTTGAAAGCTAAACCTAGGAGGTCCATATGCTAATTTCTTAGACCTTGAAGGCCACCTCTAATCTAAATGCATTTTGACAGTTTTTACCACTAGAGGGCGTTAGTTCACGTGTTTCATATAGATGAAATTGTGCTTGTGGAGTTATTTATGAGTCAGTACTGATTGGCTAAAATGGAAGTTTAAGAGGCTTAGATACAACATAGAGGCTTAGATACAACATAATCACAGGGGTAAACAGTATATTAACCTAACAGTGTTGATTTTGCAAAACTGGGGAATGGGTATTAAAGTGGTTATCTATCTTTTAAAACAATGCAAATTCTGGATAAGACTGTCCCTTTAAATATAGAAATAAAGATGCTATCATGGTGAAACATCTTCAAGTGTATTGAAATCTAATTAGAATTATTTACGGAAATGTTTGCTAATGAGCGTGACCGGTATATTTTTACCTAAAAAAGTGACAACCCTACCCAGTGCTCTCCTTTGAACTTCTGTGCCTATAAGTGCCACCTTAATAATCCCACTGATTTAAAGCATTGCACTAAATAACGTAGATGCTTCTCATCCCATATACTTGTTTGCTCTGATCTTGTTTACCTACTCAACCAGCTGCCCTCTCATCTAAGATTTATTTTTTACACAAAGAAGTTGGATTGTATAGGAAATCAGATTCCATGCCAACTACTCCTGCAGTCATTATAAGCACTGAGCTGCAAGGAGAGTGATGTTAAGATATTTAATAATAGATTAATTGTGTGCTCTCTGAAGTTCTGTGTCAATATTGCCCCTAAAAAGGCTTCACATTTTAATTTCAAAACAAAAATACGATTAAAAATGCATTATTATTTGTTATCATTTATTTATTTAGAGCTATGACAGTAGATATAAAACCTAAAGTAATTGATACAGAAAAAAACAATATATTGCTTTCCATTGTATATGTTAAAGGGACATAATACTCATATGCTAAATCACTTGAAACTGATGCAGTATAACTGTAAAAAGCTGACAGGAAAATATCACCTGAGCATCTATATGTAAAAAAGGAAGATATTTTACCTCACAATCTCCTCAGCTCAGCAGAGTAAGTTCTGTGAAAAAAGTTATACTCAGCTGCTCCCAGCTGCAGGTAAAAATAAAAAAAATGAAGAAATGAACAGCAGCCAATCAGCATCAGCAGTGCTGAGGTCATGAACTCTTACTGTGATCTCATGAGATTTGACTTAACTCTCATGAGATTTCATAGTAAGCTTCCTTTACCTGATTGGTGAAATAATATGAGAGTTCACAAGGCTCATCCTTTCAGCTGTCCCAGGACAGACATACTAATATGCTTCTTAGAAATCCTTTACAATGGGAGGTGGCTACTGAGGAACTTTTGAGGTAAAATATCTTTCTTTTTTACATAGAGATGCTCAGGTGATATTTTCTAGTCAGCTTTTTACAGCTATACTGCATCACTTTCAAGTGTTTAAACATTTGGGTATTATGGCCCTTTAATCTACACTCAGGAATTAAGTCTAACTCAATTTATAGCAAAATTACAAAAATCTGTCTGGCATCCAGTGATGCCTCAAAACTAGTGCCCTAAACCAATCAGACACAGTGCTTTGGCTGTCAAAGAAGTAGAACTTTGTACCTTCAAACCTTTCCCAGGTACTTTACGGTATTTCTATGGAAAGCTGTGATGGAGGTGGCAGATTCACGGGTGTATCAGGAAAGAATTTGTGGGGGCCATGGGCACCTTCTAACATGTGTGACTAGGTATCAGGGACTCAGGAGGTTAATGGGGCCTTTCACCATTTTATGGGAGGAGTCGGCTGTAAGGAGGTGGGGTAGTGGGTGGGATTGTGGGTGTGTCTGGGCAGTTTGTGGGTGTGTGAGTGGTTTGAGAGTGTGTCTGGATACTCAATGGTGGGGGGGGGGGGGGCGAAGGGGAATTCTGCAAATGGGATATTTGGCAGTCTTAGAGAGACAGCAGGACAGAGCTCAGAATCACTGACTGTCCCCCTCAAACAGGGGGCAGAATCTGTGTACTCTCTGGTTTCACTTTAGAAACTGGAACATTTGCACTTTTTATATGCAGAACAATTTAAAGCTCTGAAACGTTGGTCTTTAATGTTCAAACGTCCCCAGTCCTTAAAGGGTTAAAGCTCACTCATGTTTCCATTCATAAATACATGAGCTCCACAAAATAAAATATAAATTGTTCAGAATGAAGTTGCTGAAGATGTGAATCTGAGATGCATAATTAATTCCAGAAGTATGACAACGGCATCCCTCAGCACCAGAACTTAAAGGGACATTATACACTCATTTTTTCTTTGCATAAATGTTTTGTAGATGATCTATTTATATAGCCCATACAGTTTTTTTTTTAAAATAAATGTATAGTTTTGCTTATTTTTAAATAACATTGCTCTGATTTTCCGACTCCTAACCAAGCCCCAAAGTTTTATGTGAATACTGTCAGCTACCTTCTCCAGCTTGCTCCTGTTTGTGTAAAGGGTCTTTTCATATGCAAAAGAAGGGGGAGGGGGAGTGTCTTATTTCCCACTTGCAGTGGGCTTTCCAACTGTCTTTCCAACAGAGCTAAACTGAAGTAGGTTTTTAAACAGTTTTATACTGGATTTTTATATCAGTATCTGTGCATCTTATTCTTTAGAGTAATGTCTATTACATGCAGTTATATGAAAATGAGTGTCCCTTTAACATAAAATTCTGTCTATAATATTATATATTTTATTTTATAAAAAAACATTTAAGGGACAGCATACAGTTAAATGTTATCCTATAACATCCTATAGAAAGGGGTATTGTGCTCCCCATGATCCATTTTACCTGTTGGAGTGCAATTTCTGTACTGCAGTATTAGCTATAGAACAGATATGCATTCAAGTAGGTAAGGAAGAAATCACACTTCCAGTGGGGGTGATAGAAAGGGGTACTAAAATGTTATTTTTTAATTACTCTGTCAAGGTATTGGGCATTTTATTTACAGACAGAGATAAGGTCATGTGACCTTTGTATAGAGCGATAGATAAGAGGTCTGCTCTCCATGCAAGATGAGCCGATTTGATTGTATTGTGGTTTCAACTAGCATAAAAAAAGAAAGAAAGAGAAGAATACACTCTGGCTCCCAAATGTCACAGCACAAGACCCCAATCCAGTATCTAACAAATTTTAGGACTCCCCTTATCCTGCACCCAAAATAGTCAACCTGCTAACTAATCTTAACACACTCCTACTGGATGAGGATGTATCGCCAGAATAAGACTTCAAGACCCCCCCACCGTCCCCAACCTCATCTCCCCACAATGATTGAAACATGAACGTAATGTATCAATCCTCTTAGGTTTACTTCTACTGTTTTTGATTTCCCTTCCGATATGATGGAAGGACTATGTACAGATCATTGTTTTCTTCCATTGACCATTTTGGACCTGTGTTTCCATTCATTTCTTCTATGTGCCTTTTGAATAGGGGACCTGTGTGCCCCCACTCTTTGTTATATTTGTCTATTGAAATGTGATACTTTGTTTGACTGTTGAATCTTAATAAAAATTTAAAACAAAAAAAAGAAAGAAAGAGAAGCTATTTCATATACAAAAATAAATATAAAGAAGCAAATTCCCATACAGCTTATACTCTTCAGCTACTAAAAAGGTAATTGGAAACACATTAAAGGGAAAATAATATTACAGTACACTGTACCTTTAATGAAGGCCTTGGAGTACAGAGCCTGAAAAGAATGTTGGCATTCATTTAAGGGGAGCATAAATCCCAATATTTTCTTCATGCCTCCAGAGTAGAGGCATAAGGTGTCAGAGGTACCAGTGTATTTTCCTAAGATGGGACTGGGTGGCTGGTTCTTGGTGTGCATATAATGGGAGAAGGGTTTGAGAGTTACTAGGTTGGTTAGAGCTATCTTAGAGGGACATTAAACAGTAAATACATTTTATAAGCATAGTATTGAGGTACCGCCATGTTGAAACCTAGTTTCACTGCATTCCAGTGCTGATATTTTTGCACATGTGCAGCAACTCTCCTTCAGATATCTTCAGTCTAACCTAAGTTCCAAAATGGTGGTACCCATAATAAGAGGCAGGTGAACAAAATGTATTTAGTATTTATTTTCCCTTTTTCTAGTAGAGATATTTTTATTAGACAGCCTGGTGCTGGCCCAGTGCTACTACAGTAGAGGCAGGCTAGGCAACTGCCAAAGAGCTACCCTGCAAGGGGCGGCTGTGCAAATTTGGTGCATGACAATTTTTTTTTAATGTGCATATTTATTTTGATTTTTTTGCCTAACTTGGGCATCCTAATAGGGGCCATATGTGGTGGCATAATAGCTAGAATGGGAGAGGACTCCACTCAAACATAGGGAGGCAGAGAGTGCAGGTCAATCTAAACAGCTGGAAGCATCATCATAAAAGTTGGTGAAGTTTATGACAGCATTGGGCATTTCCTCCACCAACAGCTTAATGGGTATTACTGGGGCAGATGGGGACTTGTAGGAGCACTGACAATCCTACAACTCTTGATATACTGCGAGATATCAGAGCACTCTATTCTCCTGCACGATGTCTGATATATATATATAAATATCAAAAATAGTAAAGCACTCCAGGTATCCTTATGAAATGTTCGTAATGCCCAGGGTGCACAACAAAGTGTCATATAGTATCGGATAAAAAGAAGGCACTCGCTGGGTCTTTTCCAAACAATTTAATAAATGTAACGTTTCGGGGTTACCCCATTGTCAAACAAACAAACCGCCATGAAATAACAAACTTACCCACCTTAAGTAGTGCAAACATTGGAAAGTGCAGAGCGGCGCTGCCGATCGCGTCTCCGGAAGTGGCTCCTCCCCCAGTAAGGTTGCGTTACGTAACATCCGTAACCTTAGCAACCCGACGCTCGATCAGCAGCGTCTAAAGAAAACTGTAGAGTGTATATTGTAAAAACATAATAAGGCATGAAACATTGTAGCAAACATATTATCAAGGGAAATATTGACAGCCTAATATATTACAGTATAGGGTTATATTCCATAAAGATGATTATGTTCCGTATGAATGACAAATGGTATAGTACTGCCTATATAAACTGTAGTAGCAACAGAATAAAGCCTAATTGCATGTCCTACTTTAGCACAATCAGATATTGCATATGACTTCAAGCAATATTACTGTTACAAGGCTTGAACAGACAATGCGCCTTTACTATGCTGTTATACATAGACACTATTATGGGTGGCATGTACTGCAAGGAGGCAATATTGTAAGTAATGTAAAAACAACATTTGTTCAAAGGATATTCATAAAAAACATTTTTAAAGAACATTCATAAGAAATATTCGTAATAAATTTCATAATAAAATTCCTCACAAGAAACAATGCCAGTCTAGATTCACATTCAGACCCTGGGGTGTCATAGTACCCAGGGTGTGAATCCATCTGGCTTCCCGTTGTAGTAGTAGCTTGGGTTTATCCCCTCCTCGTGTCAAGGGAGGTACATGGTCGATGATTATGTATTTTTAATCTCTGGTCGTATGATTTGCTTGAGCAAAATGTCTAGCCACCGGCTGGTCAGAATCTCCCTTATCTATCACTTTTCTGATCGCAGACCGGTGGTTCGCCATTCTGGTCCTGAGGTCATCTACTGTCTTTCCTACGTAAAATAGTCCACAAATACAGTGTAGGAGATATACAATAAAGTTGGTTGTACATGTTACTCTGTATTTAATTGGAAATCTCTTTGTACCATACGGGTGATTGAAACTGCTGCCCGTTGTTAATCCGCCACAGGTAGTACAACCCAGGCATCTAAAACAACCTGGTTTGTTCTGCAAACATGTATCTTTAGTGTAGCAGTTCCTGGGATCAGTTTTTATCAGCTTGTCTCTCAAAGATTGGGCCCTTCGATAGCCCACTCTAGGTGGATCCATTTTTTGGAAAGGCAGATCCTTATCCGTTGTTAGTAGTGACCAATTATCTTTCAGATTCTGTACAAAATCATTTTTGCCCATGGTAAAGGTGGTGATAAAAGTCATTCTGTCATCTTCTTTGGAATACTCTTTTGACTTTAATATGTCCTGCTGTATGAGGTGTAGGGTTTTTTCTTTACACTCTTTGAGTAGATCCCTCTGGTAATCCCTTACTGCAAATTTATTTTCCAGATAAATTTGCAGTAAGGGGTTACCAGAGGGATCTACTCAAAGAGTAGATGGATTCACACCCTGGGTACTATGACACCCCAGGGTCTGAATGTGAATCTAGACTGGCATTGTTTCTTGTGAGGAATTTTATTATGAATTTTATTACGAATATTTCTTATGAATGTTCTTTAAAAATGTTTTTTATGAATATCCTTTGAACAAATGTTGTTTTTACATTACTTACAATATTGCCTCCTTGCAGTACATGCCATCCATAATAGTGTCTATGTATAACAGCATAGTAAAGGCGCATTGTCTGTTCAAGCCTTGTAACAGTAATATTGCTTGAAGTCATATGCAATATCTGATTGTGCTAAAGTAGGACATGCAATTAGGCTTTATTCTGTTGCTACTACAGTTTATAGTTTAGGTAGTACTATACCATTTGTCATTCATACGGAACATAATCATCTTTATGGAATATAACCCTATACTGTAATATATTAGGCTGTCAATATTTCCCTTGATAATATGTTTGCTACAATGTTTCATGCCTTATTATGTTTTTACAATATACAATCTGCTGTCTTCTTTAGACGCTGCTGATCGAGCGTCGGGTTGCTAAGGTTACGGATGTTACGTAACGCAACCTTACTGGGGGAGGAGCCACTTCCGGAGACGCGATCGACAGCGCCGCTCTGCACTTTCCAATGTTTGCACTACTTAAGGTGGGTAAGTTTGTTATTTCATGGCGGTTTGTTTGTTTGACAACGGGGGTAACCCCGAAACGTTACATTTATTAAATTGTTTGAAAAAAGACCCAGCGAGTGCCTTCTTTTTATCCGATACTATACAGGTGACCCTCGTTTTACAACGGTTCAATTTACACCGTTTCAGAATAACAACCTTTTTTTCCAGTCATGTGACTGCTATTGAAAAGCATTGAGAAGCAGGGTATTTATGAAAATAGCCAGTAGGTGGAGCTGTCCGCTTGTGTTGCAGCAAAGCCAAGCAAGCTGAAATTAATCAGTTCAACCAGACAAGAGCTATAGAGCAGATTTCAAAGGAACAAGATCTTCCTGTCTATAAATCAGTCCAGATTGGAATGCATAGAAAGAACTGTTTGCAAAAAAATGCAAGTGAAGTCTGTGTTGTGTGATTATTTTATTAGGTTTATAATGCTGTTTAGCATTTAAAGTCTTCATTTCAAAGCTTTAAAAATAATGTATTAGGTGTTACTTATGACACTTCCCATTGACTTACATTATAAACTGGGTTTCAATTTACAACGGTTTCGATTTACAACCATTCCTTCTGGAACCTAACCCCGGCATAAACTGAAGAGAGACAGAGAGAGAGAGAGAGAGAGAGAGAGAGAGGAGAGAGAGAGAGAGAGAGACAGACAGGGAGAGAGAGAGAGAGAGAGAGAGAGAGAGAGAGAGAGAGAGAGAGAGAGAGAGAGAGAAAGAGAAAGAGAAAGAGTGCTGGGTCCATTGTATTTAAATAATCTATCTAAAGTCTATAATATGTAATCTATCTGTCTACCACAAATTTAAGAAGCAGTCTCTGATCCTTATCCTAGCATAAAACACCCCAAACTCACTTGTTCTGGGTGATTAAAAGCAGGGGGCATTATTGAACAACAAAGCTCTGCAGTCTTTAAAGGGACAGTCAACTCCTGAATTTTTGTTTTTTTTAAAGATAGACAATCCCTTTATTACCCATTCCCTAGTTTTGCATAACCAACACTGTTATATTAATATACTTTTTACCTCTCTGATTAATTTTTATCTAAGCATCTTCTGACAGCCCCCTGATCACATGACATTTTATTTATTATCTATTGACTTTCATTTTAGCTAATTAGTGCAGTGTCTGCCACAATCCACGGGTGTGATCACAATGTTATCTATATGGTTTACATGAACTAACTCTCCCCTGTTGTGAAAAGCAAATAAAAAGCATGTGATAAGAGGCATGCTCTTAGTTCACCCTAAGAGAAAAAGGGGTAACTAGACGTGGCCTCCTTGCACATATGCCTTAGAGGGATGCAACTGCACCTCACTGACGAGGCCCATAGAGGCCGAAACGTACGTCTGGGGTTTGTTTGTTTTCCCTTGTACAAAGGAGCTTTCCCTGGTATTTTAGTGCTGGACTGTCATTTGGCAGGGTCAGACTGATATGCTACAGGAGATTTTACCTTTGTGAAAGGCATAGTGTGCAGAAAGAGTTTGTACCCTGGGAGTAGGGAGGGGCTAAGCAAGGAAATATTTCCAGCTTCAGTTCTAAGCCTAGTTGAGTGCATCTCTATGTTTATTTCTATAAGAGGCAGCCTTCAAGGGTTTAGAAATTATCATATGAGCAGGGCCGTCTTTAACACAGGGCAAAAGGGGCAGCTGCCCAGGGCCCAGTCTAACATGGGGAACACACACATTCAGTCATAATACTGTCACAGTCAAAAGTACTCTGCTTATATATTTTTTATAAAAAAAACTGTGCCAGACCGTGCCGGTGTCATGTGATATGCCAAGCTAGTGCCATGTGCTGTTTTAGATGTGCACTGTGCAGCACTGAATGCAAAGCCCTAACTCGGCATCCAGCCATTCCCACTGCATCAGAAAAGGTCCTACTGGGGTTACCACTGTTACCAGGTAACTGCTCTGGTGGTGGGGATTGTTTCTGGGTAGGGCTGACTGTAGGCGCATGCAGCAGAAAGCTGGAACGGCAGGCACATGAGGATTTGAGCATCTGTGCAGCTGCATACACTGCTCTCTTCAGTCTTGAGGCTGTGTGACTCATCTCACACTGTATCCATGCAGCCTTGGGCAGACAGCATCCAGTCTGCTGGTCCCCTTAGCCCTGCTCTTTCTGCTGTGGCCCTAAGATCAACTAACTGAAGTTTGTTAGGGGAACAGTGCTTTGTAGAAAGGTGTCAGTGGGAAGAATAAGTGAGTGCACACACGCCCCTCCCAATGCAGCATTGTCTAGTCCAGGGTGAGAGGGAACTTGTTCCTAGCAAATAAGTGACATGTGCTGCTGTGGCTGATGTATAGTGTCATGCTGATACTTCACACATTAATGTAAGGTTTATTTTTATAGTTTTTGTTTTCTCTGTCGCAGATTTTACAGCTTCCCATAGTAGTTCTGCTGTTCCAGTCAGTAAACTTATATTTGTCTGCACCTCCATGCTTCCTCCTCAGTCTTTACCTTGCTTTGCTCCTGTTGGCTGCCCTAAATCTCTTTAACCAGCTAACCTCACAACAGATTCACATTCAAAAGAATATTAAATGAATCCACAGTGGAGGAATTTATATATTTATTTACTTATTAGTACTGCTTAGGTCCAGTTTCAAATATTGCAATTTATTTCATTTTTTTTAAATGATTAGCCCAGCAGTGGATCATCCACTGCTGGGCTAATAATTTTTTTTTAAAAATTATAAAATAAATTGATTTAGTTGTTTTTTGGGATGTTGGAGTGGAGAGCGAAATTGCATGGGGTGGGGCCCAAGAAATGTTTGCCCAGGGTCCAGTCAATATTAAAGACGGTCCTGCAGATTAGCCTTCCTAGGTTTAGCTTTTAACTAAGAATACCAAAAGAACAAAGCAAAATTGGTGATAAAAGTAAATTGGAAAGTTGTTTAAAATGACATGCTCTATTTGAAACATGAAAGTTTTTTTTAGACTTGACTGTCCTTAAGTTTGCCAAGTGGTGATTTCAGGTGAACAGGTTCTCTGCTTGAGAACTTTTCCTCCTGCAGCTTGATACATTTTAATTTTAGACATGATAATATCAGTCTAGGTATAATGGTGATAAAGAAAATAGGTGTTTTATATAGTGCAATGTCACTACTATTTGATTATGTAGAGGCACCACTGCTAAACTCTGCCTTTACCAAAATATGTAACTATATCTGCTTATTTCATCACGAGAACATTTTGGCAGGGCATGGGGGGGGGGTTAGGGTTAGGGGTATGTCTTTGCCTGTGTAGCCAAAAATCCTTGCAATGACCCTGAGCTAGTACATAGCTGAAACAAACTGAACGAGGGGTAACTGGAAATAGCTCCAGTATTGTTGTAATAGCTTCTTAGTGTGACATTGTAGACATTAATGAGAATGTTTTAAAAATAAAAAACACACACTTTCTTGTCATACTCATAGTGTCCCTTTTCAGTTAAAGGGGCATGAAACACATTTTTTTTATTTTATGATTCAGGAAGAGCATGTGATTTTAAACAACTTTAAAATGTACTTCGTTTATCTAATTTGTTTAGTTCTCTTGATATCCTTTGTGGAAAATGATACCTAGGTAGGCTCAAGAGCTGTTGATTGGTAGCTGCACATATATGTCTCACATATTGGCTCCCAGCTATCTCCCAGTTATCTCCCAGTAATGCACTGCTGCTTCTTCAACAAAGGATACCAAGAACATGAAGCAAATTAGACAATAGATGTAAATTGGAAAGTTGTTTAAAATGGTATGCCCTGTCTGAATAATAAAAGAAAAATGTGGGTTTCATTTCCCTTTAAGAAAAGACTGCTTTTTTTTACCAGCCAGTAATAATTAACAGGAGATACAAACCAATACAGCAATATTAGTATAATTACTTCTGTTTATTACGTGTGATATAATGTCCCTGTGATACAATGTAAATATATTACAATAGACATCTCTTACATTTGTGCTTGTCCCACATACCTTTAAAAGTACCAGAAAGCAAATTCTGCAACCTGCAAATGTTGCAAATCAAATAGGTGAAGATCAGTACCAGTACCAGTACCAGTATGTCCAATACATTTGCTTTTTGTATTCCTCGAAAAATGTAATAGAATGTAGTAAATCCACCTTAAATGTTACCATAGGAGAGACGCTGTCACTAGAGTGGGCGTGGCTTTGTATCTGCTGGATCCTGACAGGGCGAGATAAGTAAATGAACCATTTTGATGCTTCCGGGCTCCTGTAGGCAAGTTTAGTGTTGTCGTTACGTCACCAGCTTGTTGTACCAGTACTCGTGGGTACTCTGTGATCACTTTGGGCAGCAAGAGACGGGTAGTGATCATGAAACAGAAAAAGAGACAGCAGCAGGGTGAGTGCACATTGTGTATATACATCTCTTGTTATTTTTATACACAGCCACGTGTGTTTATTTATAGGAGAGAGAGGTGACAGTATATATGTACCCTTATACAGCATGTAGGTACATCTGGTACTATCCTTATACAGAGAGAGGTGACAGTATATATGTAAGCCTTCTGCTGTTATATGTGTGCACTTACATGTGCTCTTATACAGCATGTAGGTACATCTGGTACTATCCTTATACACAGAGAGAGGTGACAGTATATATGTAAGCCTTCTGCTGTTATATGTGTGCACTTACATGTGCTCTTATACAGCATGTAGGTACATCTGGTACTATCCTTATACAGAGAGAGGTGACAGTATATATGTAAGCCATCTGCTGTTATATGTGTGCACTTACATGTGCTCTTATACAGCATGTA